>NC_090060.1:9927089-10227089 GCF_038355195.1 Osmerus mordax
GGACACAACGTAATTTTGCACGGCCAGGAATCGAACTGGCAACCTTCAGATTACTAGCCCGATTCCCTAACCGCTCAGCCACCTGATTAATAGTCTTAATCTTTTTACATTTGTATCTTATTTTATAAACTTGTGTATTTATTCATTGCACCTGAGGAGCTTTACCTACAATGTCGTTGTACAGTGTACAATGACAATAAATATATTCTATTCTATTTTGTCCTGAACTCTGTTTTTCCTTCACTGGCTTGCTATCCCTGCATTCTCCCCCTGCACGTACAGGGTTCCTGTCCTACTCTTTACTTGTGATCTTTCATTCTTCCTCTACTGTTGACTCTTCTTCCCTTGTTCTTTCTCTCCTCCTCCTCATCCCTTTCTTTCTCTCCAGCCCACACCATCCACAGCTGCACAGTTACCTCCGTTATGCAGTTCATTACTGTCAATTACTGTGACTCACAACTCTGCTACACAGTCACAGGTGGTGCCTCTGTCATGCACACACACACACACACACACACACACAATTACCTTTTAAGCTTTACCATCATGTATTTGGGTGTGACAGAAACACGCAGACAGATGGACATGCCGGTTGTACTGGTCCAGATAACCAGTATGGTTCCTTCATGACAGTAAGATCTGGCTAATTAGCTCTGTCTTAATTAGATCTGCTAATGAGCTGTAGGAGACATGGCCAAACCCAAACACAAGCAGAAATCATAGACTTTTGCACAGTCTCTCTGCTTCCCATTTCATCTCTCTCTCTTCTCTTCCCTCTGCTCTCTTTTCTCTCTCCCTCTCCATGTACAGGACAGCACTCTCTATCTCAGTTATGCTCTCAACCATCCATAAGCTTAGGTTCACTACACTGTCCTTGGAGTTTCAATTCTCTCTAGAAGTGAAAGGTTTTTGACCACAGATGTAAAACAGTAGTTTTCTTTTTTGACCATGCGCAAGTTTTTTTTTTAAATCTATGTTGCTACTGGGACTACTGTATCCCCAATAGAGACTTTTGTGTTGCATTTGTTACAAAAGCATTTTTCTCACCACCTTTCAAATGCTTTGGGAATTCAAAGGAAGCAATACAGTATCAACTGTACATGTTGAAGTGGCTTCATGAACAGTGTACCATATGACACTCTCTCTCACACACACACAATGATACAATATTTGTTTACCACACATAAACAGACCCAAACACACTCACACCCCCTCACACCGACTTGAGAGAGCTCTTGTAGCATGATGTTACAGGAAGAGAAACCTCATGCATGACCCTATAGTGTGAAACACTATCCGGAGTAAATTAGCCTTCCACTTGCGGCTCTTTTACTCTTTTTAAGAAAGTTAGCTAGCTTGTCTGACTCCTGCTGCTTTCTCAATAGAAAGCACTTAGGCTCCACTTAGATGAATCATCGCAGCCACACACCGAAACCACAAACCTCATCACTGGTCGTGAGCTGAACACACATCTCCTAGGGAGCGGAGAGAGGGAGAGCAGAGTGAAGGCTGGGGACAACAGCAGCTGGAAGTCATTGCCTTGTGAATATCTTTCATCAACAGTAGGCAAACCCCTCCTTATGCTCAATGCTTTTCAAATTGAAATCCGTTTATGGAGCAACAAAGTATACTGCTGTTCGTTACATTTTTCACTTGAGGGAATACTGGTATTTTGGAAACATACTGTAATTGAACTTGTCACCTGTTCAATGTTTTTTGCAATATCCCACCATTGGTTCCAGTTTAGCAAGCACAGCAATAAAAACCCAGCTATTAAAACCATAAAACACTAATGTTGTTGGCACTGGTGTTCTAGTTCCAGGTAGGCATCAATAGCATTCATCACATGAGGGGAGACAAGCAGACTGAGAGAGACTTCAACCTGGTATCAGCAGCAATGTAAATCACTGAGATTGCCATTTCCCTATTCCCAGTAATGTGAATACAAATTAATAATACCGTTTCATTTGCACTGCAACCCTTAGACGGTCAGCTAATCTAAATTAGACTACCGACAAGATCTTCCCTTCCCTGTTTTGGTTATGTCTCACAGTCTTAGTTCTTTAGGGTCATTAGCACGATCTGACACACAACAAATCACTTTGCTGCAGGACCAGAAGCCAGTTTTGTTGTGCCAAATGTTCTACAGTTTTGCTCTTCTTACTCCTCTTATCCCACATCAACAATTGACTCTGAACACAGTGCAGGCAGTTTCATGTTATACAAAGTGTCTGCGCTTGTGTGCAGTTTACAAGTAGATTATCTGACACACTGCTTCTGAAGTTAGTTAGCCTAACTCTTTGAGAGACGTTGGGAAGAGAAGGCTGCGTAGGAGGGCGAAGTGTGTCTATAATAAATGAATTCCTGCAACAGGTGATTACATTGAGACGCTTCCTGTGGGAGACTGTGTTGGCCTGCATGTTCTCACTCCTTCACTTTATTTCAATTTGTCAATTCCTGTCTTCCTCTTTCAATCTTTCTCCCTCTTTTACCCCAAACACATTAAACCTTTCCTATTCTTTCACTTCTTTATCCCACCCCTCACTTTTCTCCTCTTCCTATCTATCCTAACCACCCTTTTATATCTCCCCCTCCACCACTCCCCCCTCCCCCCTCCCTCTCTCCGTCCTACTTCCTGTCTCTCCAGGCACCATCGAGGCTTGCATGGGCCACAAGCTGAAGCGGAGAGCAGCCGGCTTCCTGCGCAGTGACAAAATCGCCGCCCTCTTCACCAAGATCGGCAAAGTCAATGCCACGACTGGTGAGGTGTGCCGCAAGGTGCAGGAGCAGCTCCAACAACAGGCCGAGATCACCAGGTACCTGTTCCCTTACTGTGGCGTTTTCCAGTTCCAGAGCACACTAAAACCCAATGTAATAAAACCAGTCACACTGAAGAAAACAGATCTGATCTGAAACACAGTACGTCCACATACATCAGAAGTATCATCACTCATGGCCTTTGGTGTTCGTGTACACTCGCGCCTTGATAAGATCTGTGTGTGTGCTGAACAATAACCCAGGGAAGAGTGTGTCTGTGCGCAAACATATATGTGTGTGTGTACACAGGATGATAATCTGCTTTGTCAGCAGGCACTGAGGCGCAGGGCAAGCTGTTTGTTTGCCCATTAATTGTCCATTAGCCAAACCACATGGCTACTGCATGCCACTCTAGAGTTGGAGGGAAATGCTTTTAACTGAGGGGGGAAGTGGAACACACACACGTCACTGTGTACACTTCTAGTTACATGCAGTAATCTGTAGATAATATTGGAACACGTCCATGAAACATCAGACACAAGCGCTAGATTTATTACTTCTGTTGAAGCTGTTTTTCGATTACATTTGTTTTTTATTTCCCTGGAAAGACAAGGCACTGAATTAAAAGCTATCACTGTAGTCTCATTCTCCTGTTTATGCCCTCCCCCACGCGCACCACACACACACACAACACCGACACACTCTCACACACAGACATACACACAACTCTTCCTGTCACCCCACCTCAGGGCTCCATCGCTCGGTTACTCCCGTTGCCATGGCGACATATTTGCGCCACCATCACAAGAGCACGAGTGAGCCGTGCAGAGAGCGAGCGAGAGAGAGAGAAACTAGAAAAACAAAGTCTATTATTTTTTATCAGCATTTTAAAATTAATTGTAACTCCTTCATCATTTAAACTACTGACCACACTGAGTTCATCAGTGCAGTCAATAGGTTGAATGACGAAGGGGCTCCAATTAATTCCTAAAATGCTGACTAAAAATAATTAAGTAAGTCTTCATAAATAGGCTCTTGTGCACGATCTTGCACATCCTGACAGATTGGGGCCAGATTTGCACTCTCATTGATGGTGGGTTAGAGAGTGCGTGGTAAATGGCTGGAACACAATTAGGCCCTCAGGATCATCTGTGTATGCTCTCCAGCAGCCTGCTCTCCACAGTGTCAGGGGCAGATCTGATTTCCAAATTCAGTTGAGGATTAAATTGGGTTATCTGAATGTCGCTCGGGGCCAGAGGTCTCTCGATCTCCTCCCCATCTCTTTTTTGTTTCGATCTCTCTCACTTACCTTCTCACTTACCTTTGTTTCATCCGCCCATTCAGTCATCTACTCACATAAGCAGTCATTCATGGACGCACTATAGTCCACCCACTGTATAAGTCCTCATAGTCCTGTTTAGGCCAGATTGATTTGACTGATTATGCTGGATTCGATTATATTCAAATGCAGACCCACAAACACACACCCACACACTGTTGTCCTGAAGGCCAACATTGATCAATGCTAATGCTGAGGTGTGGTTAAATACTCCTGCTTATCTCTGTGATGCTAGTGCCTCCTCACATCTAAACCAGGCTGTAGGAAGGATTTTCGTCCAAGCATGAACCACCCATCTCTCACAGACATACAGGGGTGTCACACTAAGCCTGTATGAATAAGGGAACCTTTATCTCCCCATCCACTCAGAACAACCCCAGATACATACACACACACACCAACACACACACACTGCCCTGCCAACCCAATATCCCTCTGCCATCCCCTGATGCATTCTGGGCCAAATGCCAGATGTCCTGTCTCTCGTGTGCATCTTGGTAGTAGGTCCTTGGTGCCCCCCCACCCCTCCTGCTTGTGTTACAACCTCAACCACATCTTTCTCCTCCGTCTTGTCAGGCGGCGTTTGATCCCAGGAGAGTTGACACTGCAGGCCTTCCAGCATTTGTGGGAAATCTCATTCCGATCACGCAGATATCGGGAAGAAATTGTGTCGTCATGGCATTGTTCATTCTGTGGCGTGGAATATAATCATGCTACTTGCACAGTATATGCCATCTTCTCCATCATGATGACATTTGTTGACATTTTAAATGTGTATACTGTATATAAATTATATACTGTATTGCCACGGGGACTTGCGGTTTCCACCACAAGTATCCTGAACTTGCACTCTCCAGAACTACTTTCCAAGGAACTGGAAGGTTTCTGCTGCAAGTACTAATCAGAAATGTTCAGTGTTGCAATCCCCACCCTCAAAGTTCCTGTGTTTTGGAAAGTTCTACCTCTGGAGCAGGGACTCATTGGTTCCTACTTCTTGCTCCACCAAACTCAATTTAGACCCTGGTTCCTGCATTGGAAACACAGCTCATCTTAGGTAAAAGAGCTCCTATAAAGTTTCCCTTTGTCTTTTTCATCCCAATCTGCTTGTCGACCGCAGACTCCCTGTCTCGACCAGCTACTTCCACCCTCTTTCTGAGCTACTTCCCGTCGTCCGTGACCCTAACTGTTTAGATGTGTCTGCGAGTTTGATTTCTTCAGTAGCAGCTTTCATTCCCTCATCCATCCCTGTCTCGACCTGTTGCTGCCTTTGTGCCGATGTCACCCCCACCTCCCTGTGGTGAAAGTGCTGCTTCGTGACTGCGGCTTCATCCCCCCTCTCTCTCTCATCCCCAACCACACACGTCTGATGGTTGGAGTGGAGTGAAGGTCTGAGTGGGAGGTGGAGAGAGAGTGAGAGGTGAGGGGGGGGGGCGGCAGAAGAGATCAGGGGGTGTTTCATATGATTACTGTGTGGGAGTGCCAAATATTCTTTCATAATGGAACAGAGGTACTCCAAGCATTGTTTTCATCGTTTCAAACGACTGATGCTGTTTGGAGCAGTTTTTTCCTGGTATTTCGAATTGACTACTCAAGACAATCCATGTAAAATGAACTAACAACTTTATTCTCTTTCTGTCGATTGAAGTCATTTTCTTAAAGTATTGTCATGGATTGAAGAATCTCTTCCTGCAGTTGCCAATGAAGAGAAATGCATATAATTTGTCCAAGAGAGTTGTATCAAGAATCTGATCAGATTCTTGATACAACTCTTCATTTGCTGATTGGTGTGAGTTGCGATGGACAGCTTCATTGTACATGTGCCACATCGCCCCCTGATGGTCTATGGAACTGCCTCTTTGGCTAAATGGGTGTCAACACTGTCCTAGAGGGACTTGATCTGATCTCGGATAAGTTTTTCCTTTTACATCCGGATTAATGAGTTCATATCCTCTGATCTCAGACTATCTATTTGTTGAAAACAGAACGTTGTGTCTTGTTTTGATAATGGTTTCCTAATCTCGACCTCTAGGAAAGCACAGAGCGTGGGTCACGAACCCCTGAAGCGGCAGGGCTCGTCGTCAGCAGGTCGAGCCCCCCAGCCCCTCTCAGTACAGGCGATCAAGCACATCTGGGTACGCACGGCACTCTTTGAGAAGGTCCTGGACAAGATCGTCCAGTATATTGTCGACAACTCCAGGTGAGAATAGGCTTCTGTAATCAACACTAGCAACACCACTCCAGCAAGCTGCGCTGCAAAGGCCAACCACTGTCGTGTCTTTGAGATAAAACGGTTGTTGTTCAGTGACCTTTCGCTGATGATTCAGGTTCATATGCTATCTTACATCAAACACACATATCTTCTTTGAACCATTGTCCTGCTAATAATGTAGGCGTAGTTGTTTTTTTGTTTTTTTTTACAACTTTTCCATATTTGTTCTCTGTGCTGCATGGTACTTTGCCACTCCAGTTTCAATAAGGCCCTCCTTTTAAAGATGAAAGCCTTAATTTTCTTTTATTAGGCATAATGGTATGTTGAATAGTTCTTTAATGTATTCGAGAGAATACTCTTTTGTGGTTCACTACATTTTAGGTGCCTGTCTCTCTTTCCCTCTGTCTGTCTGTTGTCTCGGCAGTAAATACTATGAGAAGGAGGCTCTGATGCATGACTCAGTGTTTGGGCCCATCCTGGCTGCACTACTGGGTGAGTAGCCTCAGGACATGGTTACGAATATGCTCCACAGAGAAACAAAGACCTACTTTTTTTTATTCTGATCCGTGATGTATGAGTTGTATGAGTATGCTATTGTAATTTCAAGAGTTGTTTGCTTTTTTTGAGAATAATTTAATTCATATTTTATTCCATCTTCCTCTGCTATTTCTCTCCTATTTCTCTCTCTCTTTCTCTCTCCCTACTTCTTTCCTTCTTTCCCTCTGTTGTCTAAGTGGGGCCCTGTGCGCTGGAGTACACCAAGCTGAAGACGTCCGACCACTTCTGGACGGACCCCTCTGCCAACGAGCTGGTCCAGCGCCACCGTATCCACGGCGCCCACCGAGGCCAGGACGCCTCCCCCAGCCGCAGGCCTGCTCTAGGGGTGAGGGGGACCAGGGTACAAGGGGGTAAACACACACAGGTAAACCCCCTTCTTTTAATACTTGCTCATTCTGGATCATTCATTGGTTCTCTCCGTACCCCAGATCCGTAAGAGACAGTCCAGCGGCAGCATGTCGGACGATAAGTTTGCAGCGTCGGCGAGGGAGTACGTGGAATCCCTCCATCAGAACTCCCGTACCCACCTCCTCTACGGCAAGAATAATGTAATGGTGCAACCGGTAAGGCTGATTGGACAACTGCCAAAAGGGCAGGCGGACATTGGATGTCAACTAGAAAACAAACAGACACGCGTCATGGTTCAATAATGAACGAGACTTGCAGCATGCAAAAGTAAGATTATGTCAAATGTATTCATGCATGGAGAGAAGGCCCACAGCAGTGATGTCAGTCAATATATGAGTCAGTTCTCTATAAAATGGCAGTCATGCACAAGCGTATGTACTAGAGCAGACCAAATTAAACAAGAAATGGCAATACAATAAATTTGAGTTAAGTTACAAAGAGATTCTATCTAAATCATCTATTATCTGTTATTTAGTATTTAGAAGCCTTCAAGGCCATGTCTCCTGTGGCCTAAAGGAAGGCATAGACCAAAACCATGCTGGCTCAACTAAACCATACCTACAGTACATCTGGCCATAATGATATAGGAGAATCTACCTCACGCACATACCCACATTATGAACCAGCACATAAAAAGACACACCACAGTTCAGGGTACTTGGTAAGCCGTAAAGAATTTCCAATAAAGTAATCTACAATATTTATTTATTTATCTCTTGTTCATTGGTACAGTATACACATACACACAAGTATGCCTGTGTTCTCATGTCCTCTCACATCCAGCCTTTGCTTTCCTACCAAGTCTCAGCTTTTAGCCAAGCTGCTGTTTCAGTAAATGACATGTTTGGTCTTGGGAATCTTTAATGAGCACCGATCGCCCACTGTTCTCAGTAGCTACCCACTGCACTGACCCTCACACAAGGTGCAGGCTAGGATATGGGGGTGGCAGGAAGATGCGCACACACACACACACACACTTTTTATTTATCTCTCCCTCCCACATGCGCACACACACACACCAGCGGGCAGGTACACACCCATAGTGTATATGAAGCAGGTCCACACCCACTGCAGTATCAACACAATGAAAATGATCAACGCACCACACAATACCGTACCCCTAGCTCAAAGCAGGAAGCTTGGACATTTATACCAGGATTACATATTCATGCAACAAGCTTGTGTACTACATTGTGTAACATAGACTTATTTTTATTCCATACAAAACAGTGCTCTAAACAGTCTGCTGTGCAGTACTCCCCAGAGGCAGTCCCAGGGGCAGAAGATAGAGTGGTGGTGAAGAGAGAATTAGGGCAGCTGTGGGCTGTTGTGCTGTATCATAGCTCCTTTGGTCCAGCCCTAGTCCAGGCAATCGATAGGGGAAAGGAACCCGACCAACTTGGAAACATGGTGAAGATTTAGCTTTAATTCGATTTGGGTGGAAAACCGGATCGCCAAGTGCTGTGGCAGCAAACACACTGCCAGCTCAGTGGAGGACGGTCATCGTTCAGCCTCCACTGCCTTTTTTCATTTTCATTTTTTCTTTCCTGACGCCCCCACAATTTTTCTTGCCCATCCTCTCAGTCCATCCCTGTCCTGATGCTGCCAGTCCCTCCGTTTCCTGATCTTTCCATTCGTTCTGGATCATCCTTTCCTCTTCCCATCTTTTTGATTTCCTCCTCTCCAATCTTTATTGCATTCTATTGTCTCGTCTGCTCTGCGCTCACATAAAAATTACAGAGTCAATTAATCCTACTCACGCACGCCATCCCTCTCTCTCTCCCTACCAACCTCCTCCTTCACACTCTTCAATCTATTTTCTCTCCCCATCACTCCCTCCACCACTTTCTCTGTAGAAGAAAGATATGGAGGTGTTGCGGGGTTACTTGTCTCTTCATCAGGCAGGGGACAGCCTGACCCTCAAGTGGACCCCAAACCAGCTGATCAACGGCACTCTGGGAGACTGTGACCTGGAGAAAAGGTAGAGACTCATGCCCCTGATCCACACACTCACATTTATTACATTTGTGGGACAAAATGGTGGCTATTCAATCTCTCTCTCTCTTATTCTCTCTCTCACTCTTTCTTCCGTCCTAGTATCTATTGGGATTACGCATTGACTGTGCCTTTGCGGCAAATCGTCTGCATTCACTGTCACCAACGTGGTGAGTCCTGGAGTTGTTCAGCCTCCTCACGTAGCATCTTTTTCAACATTCCCCCTTTACCCATTATTTCATATTGACACAGTGTTACAGAGAAACTAGATACCCTTCTGTTTTGCCAATAATGCAGAAGATACACATTCTGTCATAGCACATCATCACACAATGCTTTGAAACCAATGTCACTTTACAGTATTGATTAGCAGATTTGATGAAGTGCTAATTGTCTGGTTCCAGTTCGTAATTCTAGCTCTGGGTTTGAGATCTGTGGGCGTGGGTCAGAGCAGTTATCTGAGACGACCATGTTAGTCATTTATCTTTGTGTCCTCCTCCCCCACCTCCTTTATTTCCACTCCCCCTCCCTTCCCCCATCCCCTCTCTTTTACTCTTGCCTTTGTCTATCTCTCCCTATTTCCTGTTCTCCTGCCATACCTCCGCTCCATTATTTCTCACCCTCCTTTTTCATTTGACCCTCTTCTCTCTTTCTTCCATCACTCCGTAGCTGACTGTGGTGGAACATTGGTGCTTGTCAGCCAGGATGGCATCCAGCGACCTCCCCTCCAGTTCCCCCCCGGGGGCCACCTCCTTGCCTTCCTGTCCTGCCTGGAGACCGGCCTGCTGCCCCGGGGCCAGCTGGAGCCCCCTCTCTGGTCCCAGAGAGGCAAGGTGGGTGTCGTTGCCAGACTCCAGTACTCTATACGTGGCATGTGGACCCAGGAAAGTGCTGTGCGTCGAGGAACATTGAGGCCTAGCAATCAAGAACATCATCTCCATTGGATCAGAACTGCGATTCAGTTCCAGTAGAAGCCCCTGGGTTCTCCTCTTCCACCCTCTGATGCAGCGCTGCCTCTGCCGTTCTCCTAGGCTGAGATAGTGTAACCAAATAATGGCTGAAGATGTCAATAATTCCCTTTTTGCTTTCTTTTCCTGAGTCATTGTATTGATATTCCTCAGATGATGAACATAGTGTACAGAAGTCAATTGTGGTACCCCAAAGGAACAGAAAGGCTAATGACAGAGGCATTGTTTTCTGTGTGTGTGTGTGCGTGCATGTGCGTACGTGTGTGGGGGATGCAGGGTAAGGTCTTCCCCAAGCTAAGGAAGAGGACCAGCACAGCCAGACTGGTCGACCAGGAAGGGAATGGAGAGGATCAGATTGCTGCTGACTATGTATTCCGCATTGTTTACCCTGGGCACCGGCATGACTCCAGTGAGTGATCTGCACACACACACACACACACACAGATTCCACTTCAGTCCCTGTTTGAGTGAATGCTCTGTGTAACATATTGCAGTGGATAACATTGATTTGAGATCAGTTGTAGTTCTTTTTTTTATGAGGTACTACAGTAAGTTAGCCACACAGGCTCGCAGCTCTCTCTTCTTGTTTGTCTGTTACTGCAGTTACTGTAAAACAGTAGTCTCATTGTTGTTGGTATGTATTTGCATTGAGAAAGAGAGTGAGCAGCAAGCTATATGTCCGATTTTCTGTACGTGCTTTTTGTTTGTGCAGTGTGCAATAGTGTGAACCTGTTGGTATCTGTGCTTACACTTCAGACTGTACACCTGGGGACATTTTGTGTGTGCAAGCCTATCTATTTAAAAATGTCAACACTTAGGTGTTGCAAGTCCTCCCAGGCCTATAGGTGGCGCTGTATAACCCTCTTCTCTTGTATGTCACTATGGGGGGAGCAGTCACTATAAACTACCACCACACCACGGGCAGCCGCGCGCCCTCGCTGGACGACGACGAGGAAGAGGAGGATAGGCTCCACGCTATGATCTCAATGATCTGCTCGCGGAACCTCACAGACCCTAATGTTATGAAAGGTTTTTATCACCTGACACCCTAAAAAAACCTCCACTTCCCATATCCCCTTCCTCAACTTTCTGTTTGTCATTTTCTGCCCCCCACCTCCTTTCCCCAACACCTTTTCCTTTTCCCCCCACATCTTCTACCTGAGTGGCAACCACCCCATCCCTCACTCCTCTCTCTTCAACCCCAAAGCCTAGCCCAACAATGCAGGCATACTGTAGAGTGAGGGAGAGAGAGGGTGAGGCACGCTCAATGTACTTTAGTGGAACTGATACATAAGCAAATGAAAGATAATGCTATTATACCATTATTAAATGAGATGGTTAACCAATGAGCTGCTGATCACAGTTAACTCCCTTAGTTAGCTTTTTCCCCAATCAAATCCAAATCTAATCAAAATGTATTTGTATAGCCCTTTTTACAAGCAATGTCACAGAGGGCTTCACATCACCCAATCACTGATGAATGTCATACCTACTGTATACATAGCTCTACTTAGCCCCGTGGGTGTGAACTTGCAAGTTATTGGTTCAAGTTAAAGACAATGCTTTGCAGATATGAAAAGCATTTAGTATCTCATAGTTTGGTAAGAATACATTCTTGCGCGTTGCCATGGTGAGAGCAAAAGATAGGTCAAGTTTCATGTCCCTGTGCGAGAGATGGAGAAAGAGAGAAAGACAAAAGGAAGGCGGAGGGGCTGACAAACAGAACTGTGGTGCAACTATGATCTAGAAATATATCTGGGTCTTCTCATTCCCCATTGACCCATTTATTGATTATAACCCTAGTTCAACCCTAGTGTAATCACACTTAGAACCAACAGGCAGCAAAGACCCACCCACACATACAGATAAGCCATAATAATCTAAATCAATGGGAACAGGTATGAATCTACAATGTACTATATCCTGAAATTCAGAAACGTAACACAGTCTTCTAAAGTATACTATCTATTCTGGTGTCCTTGTGTTGTCACCATAGATTACTTCTTTGGTTGACTGTTCCCTTTAGTGGCAATTGGGGCCCCTCAGTGGTGCCCTCTGTCATTATTGCCTGGCCCTGTCAGTGATTCTGTTGGAGATACAATTTAAGTGCCACATCACGTTATTACCTCTCTGTCATGATGTCACTCTTTTCTTACCACTCCACTGCACCTCTCTCTCTCTCTCTCTCTCTCTCTCTCTCTCTCTCTCTCTCTCTCTCTCTCTCTCTCTCTCTCTCTCTCTCTCTGCTGCTCGAGCATGCACACAATTACAGAGCAAGTGGAGGGGCTAATTCACTCACTGGGCTTCTAACCTGATGCAACATTGTGAAAGCTGTCACACACTCACACAAATGGACACCCGCTCCCGCACTCTCAACACAACAGACACGCCACGGGCCCATCGTCAGGCTTCTGGGTGAACACACACTCGCGCTCTCTCTCCCTCAGGAGGGACCGTTTGTTGTCTTCCTGTATTTTCACACAATTGCATTCTGGTATCTGTAGTTTGGAAGACTCATTCATTCTGTTAATAGTTAGGAAGTTGAATAGAGAGATGAACAGTGTGGTGCAGTGGTCCTTCCTCTCCTAACGTCTCAGCATTGTTGGGGCTGGGTTCTGGTGACCGAAAAATGCTTTGATCCTTTGCTCCGTTTGCACTCCTTTTTTCAGTTGTCCCTACCCTTTACTGTTTTGGTCTTTGGGTTTTGCGCTTTTCTCTTGATTTCACTGCAATGTGCTTGACAAATTCTGCATGGGAGATATGCGCCAGTTTAATTTGTTTCCTTTTTTTTTCTTTTACAAAATGTGTGTGTTTCAGCTTATTTGTGATGGGATGTCCTCTCTTCTCCTCTCTCTCTTCTCCTCTCTCTCTTCTCCTCTCTCTCTTCCCCTCTCTCTCTCAAACTCAATCTTGTCATTTTCTTTCTTTCTCCGCTCTGATTTGTTTCGTCCTACCTCTTCTGTTCCGTGCAGTTTTTTTCTGCAATGCTGTTCACTGTAATTCTTCACTAACCCCCGTCCCTCGTCCCCCTTCCATAACGACTGTTAGGTGCTGTGGGGTTCTGCAATTGTAGCGTGGAGCGTTCTGGGAACGGGGTGCGTTACTTAGTCCAAAAGTCACCAGGCAAACTCGCATAGTCCAAAAAAACTATAATGACCCAAAAGGGAGCCCCGAAAGCGGTTTCCCTTCCAGAAGTTTTATGTTTATGCTTTTGTTTTTATTTATTTTTGGTTTTTCTTTTGAACAACCAAAGTGCAGCTACCACCTATTTATAACAGGTCATCAGCTCCAACCTGAAGAATTAAGGTGAAGAGCGTTTATTTGATGTTGACGTTTTATGTTTCTTTCATATCTTTTTGTAAAAAAAAATATTGTTTTCTCTTGTCTGGTACTGGCTTTCTGCATATTGCATGCTGAGCTGTTGCCCTATTTTCCTCCTCTCTTCTTTCTCTTGCTCCTCTTCCTCTAACCCTTCTCTGCTTTCCTCCCCTCTCCTATATTGTCTCTCCATCATTCTCTGTGGAAGCTGCCACCACTCTCTATCTTGATGCTTCTGACTGCGCTATACAAGCATGGCTGCCCTGCATTTCTCCACCTGTCCTTATCTCCCAGAATGCTTTGCCTATTTCTCTTCTTTGATTAAAGTTTTTCTCTTCCTTAACGTCGACCTTTTACGGTGTTTAAATGTGTGCCATCATACATCGACCTGAACAATGTATGATAAACAAAACATTGTTATTTTAATCAGCCATTTTTTCATCGAATCTGAAAGTAAAGAGAGGTAAAGGAGAAATTCTCTACCTTAGTTTATCTCAAGGTTGAGCTGAAGGCCTTAATCACATAAATTCACAATTTATTCTAGACCATTCCCTTCTAGAAAACTGCTACGTAATCTGATCTTCATAGGTCTGTATTGCATTGCTGACATCAGACTGAAGGATAAGATTTGACAAAAGGATCAAATATAAACTAGAACACTTTCAAGACAAGTTAAAGAGGTCTCCAGACTGGTTATAGTCAGCCAAGAGGCCTCGAGACAGGAACACTTAAATTTTTTGAAACCTCCTGTTATTGAGGGTTGCATTTCAGCTGCACTTAAGGTTTGGTCTCTACGGACCTTAAGAGCACCCCTTTATCTATCCTTATCCTTTTCCTCCTCCCTATTTTCTCTCCACTTCTCCCTCTCTCCCCTTCTTCTTAGACCACGGAGAGATGATGGATCTGCAAGCTTTCGGAGGAAGCCCGTCGTCATGGCAGCAGGCGGAGTGCACCAGTCACTTGTCTTCATGTCTCTCTTGCTCCACCGGGGGTAGCACAATGTCCTGCGACAATCCACCAGGCTGCTCCTGCATCCACGACCGGTGAGCCACACACGCATGCACACACACACACACACAGTCTGTGTATGTTTATATGCACTCACACTTGCATGAGTGCATATAAACATACGCAAGCATGAGTGCACAAACACACAGACAACAGTATGTGATGATAATCTCCCTTTGGGGTGTGTTCCATCTCCAGTATTCCTCTCAAGATGCTGTGTCAGAACATGAAGAGGCAGATAGTCTCCAGAGCTTTCTACGGATGTAAGTCTGCATGCCCAGTCCCACTCTGAGCCATCACATTTGAATTTGATATTTAACACAACACTTAGCAGACAGCTAAGTAATAATAATCATAATCGAATGGTTAAAAATGGGTCTTCAATGGAATTATGTAGATCCCTCTCTGCTGCAGCGATTAATGTGAACAGGCTGCTGAATGATTAACTAGACAAAGGACCAATTATATTTAGTGTCTGGTCATTGTGGTCCCAGTTCTCAA
This sequence comes from Osmerus mordax, assembly GCF_038355195.1. NCBI lineage: Eukaryota > Metazoa > Chordata > Actinopteri > Osmeriformes > Osmeridae > Osmerus > Osmerus mordax. The sequence continues at coordinate 9,942,151 of NC_090060.1, forward strand.
GTCTTAATTCACTACATTCTCCAGTCCATATTCACCTGGCATGGCAGGAGCAAGTGTCACAGTCCTATCTCTCCCACTTGTGCTCCCCCCCCCCCCCCAGGGCTGGCCTACTGTCGGCACCTGTCCACCGTACGGACACACCTGTCAGCATTGGTCAACCACAATATCGTCCCCCCTGACAAACCCTGCGAGGCTTCAGGGGGTCTCAGTAAAGATGTGTGGAGCAAGTACCAGAAAGACTGTAAGGTGTGTGTCTGTGTGTGTATTTGTGTCTGTTTGTGTCTGTGCCTGTGCATGAGTGTGAGAGAGAAGTAAAAAAGTATTTGAGGGAAATGGAACCCGATATGGGTTTTCTAATTTAGCAGCCTAGTTTGACACTTTTTATATTCACTGCCTCGTCCATCCATCTTCAGTATCCATCTTCAGGATAATTACATTGTAATGGTTGAATTGAGCTGAACTGGAATAATAGAACACGTCAAATGATATTTCCACACGGCAGGGGCTTGAAGAGCAAATGTACTCATTTATCAACTTCAACATTATCATTACTAATTTACACTATATTTCCATCTCCGTTTCTATCTTTGTCTCCATCTTTCCACTGTCCAGTTTCCAACTCGCTATCCATCTCTCTCTCTGTCTTTGTCCATAAGTCTTTCTTTTTTTCCTGATTTTGTATTTTTTTCATTCACTCTTGCGTACGCACACGCAAACAAACACTCTTTCTGTATCACTTTCTCTGTAGAACTACAAGGAGCTGGAGTTACTGAGGCTGGTGTATTATGGAGGTGTTCAGCATGAGATCAGGAAGGAGGTTTGGCCTTTCCTTCTCGGGCACTACAAGTTTGGCATGAACAAGAAAGACATGAGCCAGGTAACACACACACACACACACACTTCTCCTGTGCACATGTCCCTAGTGCTGCTATGGTGTTAGTGTGTGTTTGAGTGTTCCTGAGAGGACACTTGAGTGTATGTAAATACTGTACAGGATGTATGTACGTAAGTTTATTAAAGTATGCATGTGTACTATTTATAATTTTGCGTTAACACTTTGTATAGTATGTACAGTTGCTTTACTCCTGGTGTCCTCTTGTGCAGATTGATGAGAAGATCAGCACACGGTACCAGCAGGTGATGAAGGAGTGGAAGGCCTGCGAAGTGATCGTCAAGCAGAGGGAGAAGGAGATGCAGTCGGCCATCTTTGCCAAGCTGTCGTCAGGCAGCAGCATAGACAGCCACGTCCTGCGACTCATCCACCGAGACTCCACCATCAGTAACGAGGTCTGACACCCACAGTACTTCATTCAATTCCTATATTTCTAGTATTGTAGAAAAACACAGTTACAGTAGTCATACTCTTATGTAGTCAAATAACTATATTCCTGTACACTCTCCTCTCCCTCTCTCTTTCCCTCTCTCTTTCCTTCCTTCCCTCCCGTTCTCCCTGTCTTCTTCCTTCCCTCCCTCCTGTCATCCTTCTTCCCTCCAACGTGTCATTGCTCCCTCCCTCCCAGGTGTTCATGTCAGTGGACGAACCCGACGCAGGGGGACAGGACACCCCCGGGGGAGAGGACAACACCCCCACCATGACCACGGTGGTTCCCCCCGCCGCCCTGGCCCCTGATGAGCGCCCCCTGGTGGAGTTCGACTCCCCAGACTCTGGGCTCCCGTCCTCCAGAAACTACTCTGTGGCCTCGGGACACTCCCAGATCCTGTCCAGCATCGATGACGGGCAGAGCATGGAGGAGGAGGGTGCCGGTGATGATGCAGGCACACGCAGGCACAGCGTGCTGGGAGAGTCTGGCCGCCAGGATTCACTGAGTGAAGACAGGCTGTGTAGTCAGCTGGATAAGCTGGTGACCAATGGCGAGGGGGCAGAAGGGATCCCCCCCTCCCTGTCCTCCTATACAGTAGGTGGATGATAATGTCAAACTGGAAAACCCTTTTACCCACACACAAGGCAACATACGCAGTATATTGAGTCTAGACCATAATCTGTTCATTTGTTTAATTTGTCTCATTTGTCTCAAACTAGATGCAGGCTATGTGCATTACACCTCACTAACTCAACACCTTATTCTGTCTCCACAGATTGAGCTGTTGGACACCATAGCTCTGAACCTGCACAGGATAGACAAAGATGTGCAGCGCTGTGACCGGAACTACTACTACTTCACCACTGTCAACTTGGATAGGCTACGCAACATCATGTGCAGGTACATTAACATACATCATGAATCAAATAACAAACAGTACATAAGGTGAAAGTAGCATACATTTCTAACGGTTATATATATTACATAACGTGCAGGTAATACACCTAATGTGAGGTGAAGGTAAAAAAGATTCATACAATGTTTGTGAAGCACAGGTAATATATATATATATATATATATATATATATATATGCAAGTTAAATACATATTATGTGCAGGTAAAAAACTTCAAATTCAACCCCAATTTGAGGATGTTCACTTCCTCTTGTTATATATCTCATACCTTCAACTCTGTCTCTCTCGTCCTAAATGATATTCTAAATGTGTCTACTGCTGTGTTTCAGTTATGTGTGGGAACATTTGGAGATTGGTTATGTCCAGGGCATGTGTGACCTGCTGGCTCCCCTTATGGTCATTCTGGACGATGGTAGGAACCGCCTCAACCACATGCCCACACCATCAGCCAAAACTGCTGTAGCCTTCAGCTAGACACAATTAGCTTCAACAGTAGTCTTTACTTATTTTCCATTAACAATCAATTAACAACTCAATATTAGCTTTTAGCCATGACCAATTAGCCTGGCATTAAGTCATTATCCATCCGTCTGGCTATAGCTATAGTCATTAGCTACATTTACATTTAGTCATTTAGCAGACGCTCTTATCCAGAGCGACTTACAGTAAGTACAGGGACATTCTCCCCGAGGCAAGTAGGGTGAAGTGCCTTGCCCAAGGACACAACGTCATTTGGCACAGCCGGGAATCGAACTGGCAACCTTCTGATTACTAGCCCGCTTCCCTAACCGCTCAGCCACCTGACTCCCTAAATGCATTTTTGTAACAGTCAGTTTAGATACTAAACTGGATCCGAGGAGTGCATTCCGATTGCACACCTTACTACCATCTTTCTTTCAGGAAGAAACTATCCACAGTATAGTCAATTTATATGATTGTGCTTTGATGAAATAAAGATCTAACTTTGTCCTTTTGGCTCCTTCTAGTGGTGTTAAATGTATTCATGTTCGCATTTGTTCTGCCAAATATGGATGGAAACCAAATTTCCACTTTATTTCGATGACACACAGCCACTTGAATTAAGCTGATTTCTTTTGTTCCGTATCACTGGCTCTGTCAGATTGGAGTGTAGCTCCTACGTGGCAGCGTCTCATTCACCATGACTGAGAGGTCTTGAGAGGTGTGCGTCAATGTTGTAGCTGTGCTGAACGTCACAGTGCTCTTGATAGTGTTGAGTGTCTCTGTTCTGTGTGTGTGTGTGTGTGTGTGTGTGTGTGTGTGTGTGTGTGTGTGTGTGTGTGTGTGTGTGTGTGTGTGTGTGTGTGTGTGTGTGTGTGTGTGTGTGTGGCAGAGTGTCTTGCGTACAGCTGCTTCACCCAGCTGATGAAAAGGATGAGTCAGAACTTCCCCAATGGCGGAGCCATGGACGCACACTTTGCCAACATGAGGTCCCTCATCCAGGTGACAGCTGATGTCTCTGTGTGGCTCCGCCTCTCTTTATCTGCTGCTTTTTATATCTTCACATGGCTCCCGCTGTCTCCATCTCTCTGAATCTTAGGCTCTGTCTCTTTTCTCAGTAACTCCTCCCAGCCCTCCCTGTTCTGTGTTACCTTAATCCCTCTGAACTGGTCTTTTCCCAGAACATTCCTCATACCCTGTCCTGCCAAATGAGTTATCTTGACATGTTATTTCCTGTTCCTTTTCCTGTTGCTTTCTCTGTTTGATGATGTCAGATCCTGGACTCTGAGCTCTTTGAGCTGATGCACCAGAATGGAGACTACACTCATTTCTACTTCTGCTACCGGTGGTTCCTGTTGGACTTCAAAAGAGGTGTGTGCTCTACACTGAGTTATAATTTGTTTTTTATCTTTTTATGATGTTTGTAGTGGAACGTAGTGTCACTTCACCAGATCTTTAATAGGTTAAGAACCTAAGTTTCTGTAACTTAGAAAACATACTTGAACCAGAGTGTGTGTTTGTGTGTGATTGGATGCAGAGCTGCTGTACGAGGATGTGTTTGCGGTGTGGGAGGTGATCTGGGTGGCCCCTAGGATCTCTTCGCAGGACTTTGTGTTGTTCCTGGCCCTGGCCCTGGTGGAGGTCTACAGGGAGATCATCAGAGACAACAACATGGACTTTACAGACATCATCAAATTCTTCAACGGTGAGATGGCTAGGTTGACTGACTGACTCACTGTGTGTCCACAAGTTGAAAGATCCATTGTATACCAAGATGTATTGTATCACCATAAGTATGTGTGCGTGTCCCCCAGAGATGGCTGAGCGTCACGATGTGCAGCACATCCTCCAGATCGCCAGAGAGCTGGTGCACAAGGTCCAGGCTCTCATCGAGAACAAGTGAACATCAAGCGGAAAGCGCAGGGCCAGAGAGACTAGCACTAACTCTGTGTTCCTACACTGCTCCACCCAACTTCACCTCTCCCCCTCCAATCCCCCTGGGTAAAGTACAGGACTGACTCATCAACCTGCCCCGAGGCCGGGAGGCAGCAATGGGAGAGTGGCTGGGTGGCTAGAGTAAGGAATGGAGGGTCTGGATCTAATCTCCACCTTGGTTTGTGTCCCAGGTTGTGATTTGTTTACAAGGACCCTGTCACAGAATGCTATGGTTTGAGTCGTGCGGATTTGTCTGCATGCTCGTGTGTTTATCACACTGTGACCGCATTCGATTAGTTTTCCTCCACTGAGCATGTGTGTTCTTTTATACCCCCACACACTCACATGCACCTACAAAACTGCCCTAACAATGATACCTTTTCTCTTTCCCTGCAACAAGTCACAAGTATTAAAATGTCAGTCAGTCACAAAAAGATGGGACTTGCACATGCACAAGTGTGTTACTTTAGGATAGCATTTCATGAGGTGTCTTTGAGTGAACGAGCAGGCAATGAAGAGCACAGAGACTGAACAATACCTGTGGCTCCTTGCTATATCAGTGGAGGCCACCAGAGGGTGTAATGCATTTCACACAGATGAGCATAAGAAAATACCACAAAGCTTTTGTTTGTGACCAAATGGACTGTGCCAACTTTCCAACCTTTTCACAGGTATTTATACAACACACGCCAGTTGGAAGTTATCTTGCCTTTTTGAGACATGTTATTATTTGACACAGATGCTGCCTTTATCAGTCACAGTCCTTATAAACGTAGTTGCACTTTCTGAAAGGTTCTCTTAATGGCACTTGTGATGCTCTTGCTAGTGCAGGTGCGGAGGTGCGAACATACGTCTGACCCAACTGTCTTCAGAATTGGAACATTGTGCCGAGTCTGCGTATTGGAGCTAAACACTTTTCCTTTCTTCCCAAAGAACATTCTGAATTGTGTGTGTGTGCAGACATAACAGTGGATAGAGCATCCCTCCCCACCCCCATCAACTTCCTCCTTTAAGCCCAGACAGGGAGTAAAGACCCAGATTCAATCCATCAGGCCATTCCTCCTCCACGCAAGTATTCAAACACAATTGGACGGGTGGAAACATTTGCTCTACTGTCATCTCTACTGTTTTCAGCCATCTGGTCATCAGAAGGAGTGATACATTCTATAAGTAATAATAATGGAGAAATGACATCTGCTATGTTCAGTATCTGTAGGCTGAAAGACATGAGGGCTACTGTTAACACACCACTGTCCTACCTTATCACAACTGTTGGGATTCCTCTTCCAATCAGCTTAGTGGATTATGAACAACATAATAGCATCAAAATAACAGCACAACAATGATTTCCTCCCAAACATTTGTATCTACGTAAAATAATTGAGATTTTAAACTCAATGTCTTATATCCCTTAAACATTATTACTAAACTTTTAAGAATTGATCTTACTTTCCAAAATGGCTGCCCAGAGTCCCATTGGGATAGACCTTTATCTGTGATTTAACTGCCCAGTGTCTTCCCCAATCCTGGAGTGTACTGTAGACATCTGTTTTGTGAATTGAGAAGGTTCTGCAGAACTGGTAGGTTCTTGCAGGGGAGGTTGTGTTGAGGTGTTTAGGCCCTCACTACACGTCTTGCCCCCCCTCACCCCCCCCCCCTCCTCAATCACGTTTCTGAGGATGAAACGTAAACGAGTGAAAAATGGGAACATGTAAGCCCAAAGGATTTTAATTTTCTTCCAGTGAGGACCTTGCGTACCAAAGCCTCAAAAGAGCCCCCTCTGTGGCATGATTGCAATGTGCAATTTCATACTGTATCTCGAAGACTGTTTACTAGGTGTCAACAATATTTTGGAAAATAGCACTCTAATTATATTAACTACTGTGCAATTTATGTTTGAAATATCTGTATGTCTATATTGCTGTAAATAGGAACTGAAAAGACCAATATTTCTATGAGGACCGTAAGCATATAACTTATTTTGAAGTACATTTTTTACGTTGGTTTTAGAGGTGAGCTTGTGAATGCCCACTGTATAGATGGAAATGTGTACAAATGAATGTGTGGAATACTTTGTTACACGTTGACTGTTAAGTGTTCTTTATCAATGTTGTACACTGAACTTGAAGGTTCATTTCAAAATTCTGTTCATTTTATTCAAGAGCCAACATTTGAAACACAGAGTATGTATTGTAAAAGGATGTATTATTTGCCTTGAATGTAATGTATTAATAAAAAAGGTTGTTCCTTATCAAATCATTTCAAATGTAGGCTTTGTAGGCCCCTGGTTGTTTAGCATACACACTAACCGTTTCACACTAAATGTATAAAAATCTTGACTTCCACCTTATACATTTTCAGGGTTTCAGGTATCTTTTTATTTTACATTTTTATTTATAAGTCGAGTTTTATTTTAGTTTTATTAAGTCCAAGAGCAAAAATTGAGCTGTAAGAAGATCCTTCAGCCAGATTTGAAAGACAAGACCCCTCACACAGTAGCCCACATCCTTAACCACTGAGTTATCAGGGATCACAACAATCCCCACTCAAAATAAAATTTGACATTGATCTAGTTTTAACAACCTGCAGAGTTGTAGTGTCAATAAACCAGAAGAAATCAGAGCTCCCCTGTTTGCTCATTGGGTTAGTGTACATGCTCTTTCATACATGCTGGTGCAGTACTGCAACAGCCTGGGTTCAAATTTTTAATTTATTTATTTTAACTTAAAAGTTACATTGTGGTCATGTGAGATGTAGGACTTCACTTTCACAGTTTCATAAATATTGTCTCTCTCCCCTCCGCCAAAGCTTGTTAATCTCAGGAAGATTGTCTTAAGTTTAGTTTGGTTAGAAACAGAGTGCGAATTATACAATGCTAATCGGGGGGGTCAGCTTTCTTTTTACGATTACAGGTAAGAATGATAAATGATAATGTATCGACCCCCCCGACCTGTTGTTTTTACCTCTTTTGGGGGGGCTCCAAGTCTCAATTAGGGGGGTCAAGCCCCCCAGTAATTCGAACCCTGGACTCTAGCGCTCCGCTTTGTAGGCTACCAGTCAATACATTTTTGCTACTTTGTAATAACTTTCTGCGGCCATCGTTGAAATTAACAAGGGTAAAACCTTTTTTAGACCTGACTATCCTAAATTTAAGACCTCGGATGAATATCTCTGTTTTTAAGACGTTTTAGCGCCTTAAATTTAAAGTTCCGAATTTTAGACTTTTTAAGACCCTGCGGGAACCCTTATTTTCTTACCAATGCATACAAAAATGACACAGTGAACACAGATTAAAAAACGCCTGTTTTTATCACTGTCAATACTCAAAACTGTGATCTTGAACATCAGTACCCATGGAATTGCACAATACAAAGGCATGAAAAAATTAAACATTAAAATAGATATTGCATTTTCAAAAAGCTAACTTTCATCCATAAATACTTTTTTTTGCAATTTAAGTTCACTGCAGTTTCTTACAACAGAATCACAGATTTTCTCATATAGCTAAAAAAAACCCAGATGAGCATGATGTGACAAAGAAACTAAACAAACAGCAACAACATTCTCTGGTCACAATTTTTTGTGACAAATGCATTTATTACAGTACAACATCAAAGGCCAAGAGTTCTCTGAAGAGCAAGAGTGGTCCAGACCCCAGCATGGGGCTTCGTAATTTGTGAAAATGGTGGTCACTGTATTAACAGTTCCCATCCAGTTAAAATGACCCTATAGTGGGGTTGTGGTGTTGTACTGTGTGTATGTCCATGGAACAGCACTTGAGGTCTCCTAAATGTGGCAAGATGGATGTGTTGATGTCTCTCCCTGCCCCTCTTTACCCTGTCTGGCTCTGAAACAGACCAAACTGAGCATAAGACCAGGCAGACGTGAAGATTAAGGAATGGAACATAACTATGTTGACATAATGAACTAATAAATAGAGTGATGAAGATTCAAAATGATGGAAGCAAATATGTCCAGTACAACAAAATGTTGTCAGATGGCAACAATGAAAATATAAACTGTCATTCAAGTCCTCTTACTTCCAGAGAGTAAACCTCACTGGAGTTCTATTCATCTTCAAGACAAATCTGAAAGGAAAACAAAAAAAGCTACTCAAGTGGAAAGCATATGATCCAGAATATTACTTGATATAGCCCATCCTTTTTGACATGCTTAGCATTCACTGTGAGCAACACCACCGTGTGCCTGACATCTGCTGGTAAACAATCAATATTGAACTTTATCTGACCTCTCCACTACATGGATGCAGATGGGTCAAACCTAGCTTACTTAAAAGGCAAAGTATTTCAAATAAAGCAGAACAATGAACAGAATAATAGCACATAATTGACTTCAGTTGACTAATGGTTAATTGGATTAATTTGTGGCACCCTATTATATATTATGAATAGATCAAGTGTATGGTATTGTGTGTATGTAATGCATGTTTCCAGATTATTTTCGAGTCAGATGTTAGATCAGTGTTTCCATCATTAAACCAGTTAATTATCGTAATATAAATATAAATAACCATATGAACTATTTCTTCACTGGATTAAAACAATACTTTAAGAACTGTCTTTTAATAACGAGTTCAGCCCATGGTCAACATTTGGTCAATTGTGTAGTTAGACGGTGGTAGAGACACCATGGGAGAAGTGAGTGTCGCCCACCTGTGTGGTTTTGGTTGCTGCCCTCCTTGGCCTCCTAACTGGGGTTGGGCCTCTCTGGAGTCTTCTGAAGCTGCATAGGGGGGAGGGGGAGAGGGGAAGGAGAGAAGAAGACAAGAGTAACTTTAGACACCTGACATGAAAGTGGTGAACTTGACATTAAGAACCAAACCTCAGTGGAGACTGTAAATGTGTGTGTGTGTGTGTGTATGTCAATCAATTTATTTTTGTACTATTAGAAAGTACAACTGCAAGTTCCCTTGCTCAGTAGTATGCTTTGTGCAACTCTCTGCTTTGAAAGACAAAGATTATTTGCTCATACATTCTTCTCTCTCAGGACTTGTGCACCCCCCCCTTTTGCCTGATACCACTGGCAAACACAAGGTGGCAGTAGAGACCCTTTGCAAAATTGACAAAAGCAATTGTTGGTTGGGTTTCTGATCTAAATCAAAGAGTGACAAGACAGAAAGGATACCACACTGACCACTAATGAGAGAGGACACGTTCCAAAAACATGAACATAAGACGAGAGATGAAACCAGAGAACAACAACAGGCTAGAGCAGATGGCAAGGAAAGCTAGGCATCAAAACCCCCCAAAAAAACACAAAAAGTGAAATGACTAAAAGCAGACAGAAACTGATACCAGATTCCCAATGACCACCATTTTGCTATAGATTGCGACATGACAAAATCACATTTGAAAATGGACAAAAAGAAAGCAGATCTATTTGGAAATAAAGGTGCAGAACAACAGGCAGAATAGCTACTGTACCTGTGATTGTTCTCTTAGAAATTCAGGTAGCTGAAATTCACCTTTAAAAACCTGAAAAAACAAAGGACTGGGTTTAGACACCAGCTGCTCCAAGATACATGCGAAGTCTCACAACTTCACAGCATTTCAGTAACACAGACGTCCAAAAGAAACCAAGTTGGGAGATTCATAATCCTTACTCTGTCTTTTTGGCTATCAATTGTCGTATTTTGTTTGGTCCACCTTTATTTGAAGCACATCGAGACTACGTGGAAATGTTTACACTGTAAAACCTGAGAACGTCTCTCCTATAAGGCATGAGATCTGAGCAGCATGATCTCAGCTCAGCCCTAGGCTGACTGTGTTGTGTCATTGATAGGGGGAAACACTGACAGCCTCTTGTGACTGGCCAGGCATGTTAGCTGAATGGGGTGTTAGAGACTCTGGGCATACACTTGTATTCCCTGCTGACGCCGAATGGAACGGTGCTACAGCTATTCCGTTTTCTGACTTGGGGACAAGGTCCTGTATCACAATGCTGTGACAGGGAGAGGGAGAGAAAGAGGGAGAGAAAAAGGGAGGATAGGGAGCCAGAGTGATTTGACTGCAGTTGAAGAGGTCACAAGTTCAATCCCCCCCCCCCCCCCCCCCCCCCCCCCCGTGCGTCACTATGGATTAAAGCCTCTGATAAATGAATAGATGATTGCGTTAGAGAGAGGGTGATGTGAACAGGAGAGAAATATACTAGAAGGGAAGGATATTGTCGCAGACGGATAGAGAAAAGAGAAGCAGTTGCCCGCCTGACTGTTGACATACAGTGAGAACCAGTCAACAAGTCGACAGGAAATTCCCAGAGCTCTGAAGGGAACAACATCAGAGTAAAAGAGAGAGGAAGGGAGGGTCAGAGTTACCTCATATCCTGGCTCCCATTACACGGACACCCGGAATTGTGTGTGTATATCTACGTGTGTGCGTGTTGCGTGTGTGCATGTTGTGTGTGTGTGTGCGCCGTCGGGAGCAAGAAAGAGGAGCTCTTCAGAACTTAGCAAGCTGAGGTGCTCCCCTGCCATGTTTCCTCTGTTGCCTGCTGACCTTGACTAGACAGAAATCTAACCCTAATTGATGACTTGCTTTTTCTCCCTTTTCTGCTTCCATGGTCAGAGATACACTAGAGCGGTACTCTATGACGTCATGGGACTGTTTGCTCTGTTCAGTAGATGCCGTGTCACAAGATAACATAAACCCTGTATCTAAGAAGGCAATGAGGGGAAGGGAAGGAAAGGGAGGAGAGATAAGAAGTTTAGTGTGAAAGTGAACACGAGCGATAAGAGAAAGCTAAAGTTTGTGATTCATCTAAAGGCAATGTACACCAACAGTAGTGAAAGAGAGACACAGAGGGATAATGAAGCAGACATTGAAGCAGGAAACCTCTGGAAGCCTTGTCAAGTGAGGAAACACTGAAACAGACAGAATACTGAATAGAAGAAACTAGAGACCTTGAGAACAACACCATCTGGAGCCAGGAGATGTGGTTTCCAGTATGGGTTTAGGATGGGGGGTGGAGACCCTAGTTCCTGGGGGAGAAGCGCAGATGAAACCCGGCCTCCACACAACCTAATCCTCGATGTGATAACACACGGACTCCCTCAAATCCCATAACTGTCAGTTGGGGAGCTCCAACGCTTACATATGATACAGATCCTCACTTGGGGAAAAGTTCTCCCTCCTCGGTTTTTATGATCATATTTCTCAATACCGACTTCAGATATTGTTTTATAAAAGAACGTTCCAACAGAGGATACACATGAATTAGCTTTGCACGCACACCAATGTGTGTGTGTTTGGTATTGGCCAGTCGTGCCTCCGGTTGCCTCGGTGCCAGAAACCAAAAATGTTCTGTAATGAGTTCCAACACAAGGGAGGGAGAAGCTAGCACGCATGTTTACGATTTCCCCCTGGGTGCCATTTTACAATCTAGCCCCTCAGACAAGGGCTTGGCCCAAATAGTCATCATGGTTTCTCTCTTCCTTTTCCCTCAGACGACAAGGTTAGGGAAAAGGAAAGGGGGATTGAAGAGGAAAGAATGCAGGGGTATAGCCTTGTATCTGTAACCACGCCAGTCACATGCTGAGGGTTATAAATCCCCACAGGGGAACCCTATCAGGGAATATCTGGGGCCGCGGCCAACCTTGACGGCTTTGCATGTTATGGATCAATCTTTCCCTCATGCGAAAAGAGCCGCAGCGCAGGGAGGGAGCCAAAAATTCCTGTGCCTGCCCTCCTCCTTCTCCTCCTCCTCCTGGTTCTCTCCCACACTCTTAGTATCTGGTGAAGCGGGTCCATGGAAGCACAAGGCTGTGTCGGCAGGAGGGCTCACAGCCAGGACAATGAGCAAATGTACATAAACACAACCACACCAGAGCATAGCCCCTCTGCCTCAGCATGACAGGTCTACAGGCCATCGGTTCTTTCCCATCAAAAAGGTTCTGTTGTTAAATGCCAAATGAAAACAATAATGCAGCTTGTTAAAGGGGAATCAAACAAAGGCTGGGAGGATCTTGGGTGGGGTGCAGGAGGGTGGGGGGGGGGGGTCCTTTACCCCAGCTGAGGGGAAAGAGCCGGAAAATAACTCATCCCTATTTTCAAAAAGGAAGGATGCACTGCCAAGGCTGCTCATGACCCCAATTCACCGATGCATGACCGACTAGTCTCTGTTTATTACCTACATGTTCTCTCCCTGCAACCGGTTTTGGTTTGATTGTTGAGTGCTGTGCCTACCTAATGTGGAAGCACTCAACTAGACCCAGCAGGAACAGTGGCCATGAGAGGAGCACAAGTCAAAGTAGCACAAACAAAATACCTTTTTATGTTGTTATTTAAAGACTCTGAAGGAAGTAGCTTCTCACATAACACAGCAGGGGGCAGTAAAGAGAGGCTACAGGCAGGGCTGGGCAGTGGGCATGGCTTCACCCCAAGGACCAGTCCTCCCACAGGGTGTGCCCTGGCACCAGCAGCAGTTTCCCCAAGGCCAAGCAGCTTGTGGCACGGTCACAGAGTCAGTCCGGGAAGGGGGGCCCTGCCAAGACAAAGCCCTGTGGTGCTCTGAGAAGAGATGTGGTGCTCTGACTTGAATTTGAACTCTTTCTTTGCCGAGCTGCAGTCACACTTCGCTGGATGGCCGGATCACAGGGGTGCGTTCAATACGGCAACAGCTCCTCACGTGGAAAAAGCTGACGGCGCGTGGAGCCCTGTTCGGCAGGGGAGGTTGTTTCAGCTTCAAGGCTTGTCCACTTCCATCCTCATTTATTTATGGCAACGAACCAAGCCTCCTCAAACTCTCTTCCTCCACACCCACACACTCGAGACCAGATGTGAAACTCTGGAAACCATTTTAACCGAAAATATGTCATTTTTATTTAAGAATAAAGGTACTACGTCTTAAAATGTGGGTTAAGCTTTCTCCCTCTGGCTCTGGTGACTTGTAGGCAAACATTGTGGAATGCAATGCACCTCAGAAAGGATAATCTATGAGGGGATGCCATGGTCACACCATGGAGTCGTATTTACTGTACTTACGTGCTCCCCTGCCATGTGGCTTAAAAACAGTGTGCATGTGCGTGCATGTCTGTGTGTGTGTAAGTGCAGTACCATAGGGGGTAAGAAGGGGTAGGAGAAGATTACCCAGGAGCATGTTGCCAGATAAGTCCTGATTGTGCCTCAGCTAGCGGGGCCTCAGTAATGATCCCTGACACAGCCTCTAATCCCTGTATGCCAGGTTTCAGCTGCAGGGAGCCTCTCAGCCTCACCTGAACTGACCCTACAACCAATCATCCAAAACCAGTCCAACATAAACACTGGCACCGACCCCGGCCCAACACACGCACTCACCAGGGTCCTAAACTGCATGTTATGAAAACGGGTGGAGTTTGGCGAGTTACGGTAAACACAGCCTCCTTAAGCACGCTGTATTAAAGGATTACTGTATTAGTGTATCAGCTCCAGAGGGAGTAATAAGGGAGATCCAGCCAGCGGTTGAGCCAGGCTCTCACAGCATCTGGAGGCTCAGTTTCATCTGGAGAGGGGTTGAGTTCAAATGGCAGGTCGCTCAAAAGGTATTTATAAATGTGCTGCCTCGCTGAGTGTTTAGCTGGGTGGCAGGCGGTATTCGATCTGAAACTAAAACGCAGCTATGGTCATAAAAATCCATGGCCACATGTCCGAGTTATCGTGTATTATCCTAGTAAAGATAACAATGTTGAACGGTTGCTCGGGGACCAGGACCTGAGCAGACTGACCCACCCAGTTCAATCCAAGACTAGTTCCATGCACAGTTCCATGTAAATCATTCATTCCCTCACGTCATCAACCTTGAGGTGGCTGAGCGTAATGGCCGTAAACACCGGTCCTAATTGTGGTGACACAGAGCAATATTTCTTGATCGATGGGGATCCGCTTCCCTGCGTCAACACCACCGCGCTGCTCAAGCCGTGCCATCACCATCGGTCACTGGACACCACACTTGCACACTTCTCATTTCTTCTCCAATCATTTCCGACTCTCCCATCTTATCCGCGTTACGGCGGAGAGACCGAGAAACATATTGATCCTAATATCCATTTCTCACCAGGGATCAAAGGACCTGGCAACGCCACTTAAAAGCGATCAATTGCGGCTTTGGAACCCATCCAGAAGTCCCTCATTTACAGCATGCTAGAACAAGCCCTGTTGTATTTTACTGTTCTGTGTGAATAACACTCCGTCGCTAAGCAATAGCAATGACCTGAGCCCTGTCATTGCTGCATGATGAGGAATGTAACTGTCAACTGATAGATTGCACACTAACTGTACTCAAGATTAACTGAGGGAGTCTTGATTTCTTTTAGGAAAGACTCACTTAAAAGACAGCTTTAGGACATGCGATACATTTTGCTTGCACATATTTTTGCGATAAAGAAGGTTCTGAGCCAATTCCAAAAGATGTCTACTTGTTGCTCCGTTCTGCGCCCGGGCACCACAGACGAGGTGTGCACGTCGGGCTGGGCCGATGACTCAGCTAAAGCAGACAGCGAGAGACTGCGCCTGTCTGGATTATGCAACACCTGTTCTCCCTCAACGTTTTGTGAGAGATATGGTAAAGAAGGACATCTTTCATCTAATGCAGTAGACCACCGTCTCCCAAACACTGTCTGTACCGCCTTCCCATCCTTTATGACCAAGTTCAACTGTGACAAGTTGGATGGAAAGCACCATCAGACACTACAGCCACAACCACACACACACACACACACACAGCGTCTGACAAGGACATTACTGCTCTCTGCACAAACACACACACACATCTGGCCATGGTCAAATACATAGAACCTTGCTAGCTTTAGTCAACCAGTCCAGACAGATTTTAGGAGGCCTAAATGCATTGTCTCTCTTAACCACAGAAAAAAACAATGTCTTCAGTGTATCATCTTTAATCCAGAGGGGTCTTCATGCCCAGGCTAACATCAAAGCACAAATGAGATAGCAGACACATGTGACTGGTCACACAAACCCTCTGTCCCTCTGCAGGACCAGACACACAGTTAAAAGAAGCTCCTCACAGATTATTGGTTCATGCTGTACAGTTAGCTACAGCACATGCAGTCAAGTCCCAGTACAAATGTCTACGAAACCTAGGGTAAATATTTGGATGGGGCCTAGGCAGGAAAAAAATGTCAAAGGGCTAAGAGAGCATTTCCACATGTGCGTCAATCTAACAGTGACTAAGGGCTGACAGCCAGATGCCTTGTGCAAAGCTATACAGAGAGAGGAGGGAATGGTCCTACTGGCTCCTGACCAGAAGGGTCAAAGGTATATTCCTCTAATGGTTTGAGAGATCACTACTGAGCTTTAGTGTATTCACCCTCTCTTTTTCCTACACAGAACAACCGACTGTCTCTCTCAAAAAGAAAGAGGAAGCTCAGACTTTTGAACACAGCTTCTAATTAAACTAATTCAATTAGCAGCAACATGACTAATAATATTCCTCTACTGGAGACAAATGAAAGGTAACAAATCATGCAACTCGAAAGGTGCGGTGCTTGTAGAAGCAAAATTTAAATGGTGAGGGGACAAAAAAAAATTAGGACTTTCAAAAGCCAACTACCCCCAGCCTGTCTGCAATGTTAAGAGCTCCGTCTGAGTGCTGGAGCCAGCTAGGACTCACTTAAGGAGACCCAGACGCCGCCACAGAGGGTCGGCACCTCTCCTGTGACGAAGCTGAGAACCGTCAGCTCTATTCCGTTCCCATGGCAACGGTCTTCCCAGAGAGAGAGAGGGTGCGAGACTTTGGAAGAGAGTGGCCTCGATCCTCCCCGAACATATACTGAGCAGTTTCCCAAAGGAGTCGGGGGACAAAATGTGCACACACACTGCTCGCAAAACCTGAACATGTATGCCAGGCGCTCTGTACACATGTAAACATGCATGTATGCAGCAAGTGAGCACACACACACACACACACACACCAAACCCTTATAATGACCAGTTGTTTACATGACAAATGCCTTGTCAACAGTGGGCTTGGGATGCCTTCCTCAGAGAGGAGACCCAGTAACATGGAGCAGGAAGGAGAATAAGATATGCAGCTGTGTTTGATCCAGGGGAAATACACTAATACCCTGCAGATGTGTGTTCACACACACACACACACACACACACACACACACACGTCAGTAAGACATGCATGGTCTAGTTATGGTGTGGAGAGAGGTTAACATCAACCATCTTCCAGAAACCATAGATCGAGGATGGGCGCTGGGGAATGTGTGTACACAGAGACATGAGTAATGCAACCAACACTAATAAGGTTGGTAACACAAGCCAACAGGCATCCACACTAAGGTGTACAACAACACTGTATGAAGACAATGATATTGGAATGCTAACCATCCATCTTAAACGTTTACAGACTGACACATACATAGGCATACACACGCGCACACACACATTTAAAAACAGACAAGGTCAGCCCAATATACGGCCAGTCCTGGAAACAATCAATTGAATCCCTCCCAGTTCTATAAAAAAAAACTTTAAACATGACTGACTCACCCATTCCCCTCACCACTCCAAAAGCAAAAGTAAAGGATGGGTCCCCAAAAATAGCATTATGCTGATACTGAGGGTCAAAGATGTAGTATTTAGACACAACAGCCATGATTAAAAAGGTCAGTTTGGCCCAGCGTAAGGTTAGAGGGGACGTCTTGGCCCTGTATAGCTTCAAATGAGTCATTGATAGATAATGGGCTGCTGAGCTTCCTGATCCCGCACTGCCTACTGCCACCGTTATTTAGGCAGATGATCAAATACACTGGAAACACCAATGACTATCAAACCAAAACAAATGCTGGGGAATGCCGGGAGAGAATGTTAGAACAGGAGGAAACATTGCTTATTGTCTGAGAAAGACTAGCAGATGGATGAATGCAACTTGGGTCTCATTATTGACTTGAGGAAACTGAATGTGGACCAACAACAGAATCCTGTGGGACTCCAGAAATGTTTTTATTTATTTATTTGTGCCTCTAATGCCAAGCTGATGCCCGGGGGACACATTATCAATTCCGTATCTCCCATTGGCTTCCATACATAATGAGATCATAATAGCATCCTTCTTACCCACAATGCCTTGTAAAAGTACACCACACCCGCCTTTATTCTATTAATCCTGAAATGTTTCTTCCATCCTCCTCTCCACTGATTAGCACAGCCCAGACACATCATCTGCGAAACATGCAAGTTTCCATCTCTGTTTGCGGTTGGACACGCTTTCCCCATCCCACTCTCTACTCCAACCACCAGTTCTACGGAATGCTTTCCACAGTAGTCATAGGTGTCGCAATCGAGGAATGGGCTGATTTAGTAACTTTCTTTAAATCACCATTCCCTGCTCATTGGCTACTCTCTTTACAGAAAACGATCCCATAATGTTTCAGATAAATATTGGAAACTTCACACTAGGTACAAGAAGAGATGACACAAGAAGAGACAACCAATTCTGGTCTCTGATAGGGGGAGGCTTCTATGTGCTAAAGGAGGGAAAGAAAAGCACATCCCCCTCCACAGTGGGACTGAGACAATATCCATTACCTAACTAATAGCTAATAGCGAAACTCAGACAATCCTTAGCCTTTCCAACACATTCACTCAATACATGGCAAAGCATGGCAAGGCAATTGGGCAACAGACACTTTCCATCTATCCAATCAATGCATTTTATCCATCTTTGTATTCTACAGGGCCCTACAAGGCCTTTAATCTGCTGTCCTCCACGGTTCAGGGTTTGATTTGGCCATTAAAGTTTCCAAAGAGAGTGCTGAGCGATGCCGTGGGTGCAGTGTGGCAGTGCTGATGTATAGGCTGTCCCTTTATGTGGCCCTCTGAAACCCTCTACAGGAGGAGACGTGGCTTACTGCAACGCCTCAACGGTCTGATCATTCACTCTCACACTTCACTGGAGGATACCACTATGTGACACACACACAAACAGACACAACTGGTGCAATCCGCACACAATTTACGAGTTGTGGTCCATCGACCACCCCTGTCCGGACTATTTACAACATAGTTACAAGTGGCAAATAAAACTTGAAACTAAGACGATTTCTGGTTTTGGTTGGTCCAAACTCTCGGGCAAGAGGATGTTGCCAAAGGGCATGTGACCTTGTGTATGTGTGTATTCCTTCCTTTGGGATGCACACGTTACCAGAACAATCAATAATTGATCAAAACAAATGGAAAAACTAACTGAGTGTGGGAAAACTCCTGACGATTCTTACGGTACTAATACTTTTATGGTAAGTCATAACTTGACAACCTGGTCTCTGGAGTGAGACAAATAATCTGACAAACATAAATCGAAGCTCTAATGCATAAATCAAGGCACACAATCAACAAATCAGGAGCACTCAGGTTGCAGTTCAATGTGCAACATTCTTTAAAGTCTCCTTGTAAAATGCGAGGGCATGGAAGAAGGCCTCTCGCATTTCTGTTTACTGTGATCACCTTTGTCGTCAAGGTCGACACGCTAGTATAGAGCTTGATACTGTATATACCCACGCCGATTTTGCGAACACACTTTTTATTCAGCCCACCTTTGCTCATGCACGCCTCTCGTGAGAAGCAGCACACATAAAGATGTATTAAAAAGAACAGTGTGAAATAAACCCATGAAAGCGTGCCCAGCTGCATGAAAGCACTCATACTCGAGTGAGGCACTGAGGTGTGGCTGGCACTGCAGCAGAGGCCAGGCCAGGGTGAGGGACCACATGCAAACATGTCAAAGAACAAACCGTCCTCAAACAAAAGTTAGCCCCTGTAAAGCCAGCTTAAGCTGACACAAACAAACCCATAACATAAATAAATCTCACTTCAACACATTGGTGATGGGTCTTCTGGGGGCTGCAGAACGTAGTTCTATACATTGTAAAACAAAGCTCAGGGGGACATAAATAACTACGTAATGTTCACCAGCTCTGACATATTGAATCTAAAGACAGGGGCCTGAGAGCACGTCACCTGATGGCCAGGCTTGCTGAAAAGGATTTAATAAAACATTTTCTCTTCCAAAAATAGTTGCTCACTGTACAGCACTGCAGATGTGTGGCAAGGACATAACATAACCATACCCAGATGAGTTAGTTGTACGCAGACACGCATACTGTTTAACACAGTGAATTGATGGAAGTGAAAGTCCATCTGAAAGTAATGGTGCTCATGATATGATCTTTCAGATGCAAACATTTTTGTTTCGCTAAAAAGATATAAATCTGGTGGTCATTTAAATGAGAAGTAAGGATTGGATGTTATTATACTGAGGTGATAGCTGAGTGAGGCAGTGATTGGATAGTAACAACAGGTGATGATTGCAAAATTATCAAGGATTTAAATCAGGGTCAAAACAATTATAATTATTTTGTTATTTACTTGGGATCGGTTTGGTCACTTTTACATCATGTAACTGTCTCTAACTATTTCTATGTTCCGCTACTTGCAGAAGCCTTACACAAATCTGCATTATGTGTTAACATTTCTGACGCATTTGTGTGTGTGTGTGTGTGTGTATGTGTGTGTGTGTGGGGTTGCTTCTGGGCAGCACTCACCCTCCTAGTGTTGTCCAGGACCTTTGGGTCTGGCCTGCCGTAGTTTGGGGGGTTGGCATGGGGGTCGTAACCCAGTCGAGACAGCATGGGGGCGATGACGGCCATGTCCCTCAACACGTCCGCTGGGATCTTGCCCACCCACTTGGATAAGGCCTCCACGTTGACTGGCTTGATCACCTGATCTGTGGACCGTTCAACCCTGCAGAGACAAAAACAAAAGTCAGCCCTGTCCCATCTGCATTCCGGTGCCGTAGTTACTGCATGGAAACCTTGTACTGAACCAGGTTAGCATTGTTTGTAAAATACATTTACATTGACACCTATTTACACACTAGTCTTGTTAGTCAACCCCAAGCATTGTTTGTTGACAGTTAGCATTTGTAGGTGAGAATTTTCAGTACTTGCTCAGTGTTAGTCTTGCTAGTGGACTATTAGCAAACAATCGTTACCACTGTTTACTGAACCACAAACAGCGTAGTGTTACCAATAAACTGCTTCCACATTGTTAGCCTGAATAGCTCACAGTGACCTACAAGACCTCTCCTTAGCACTCCCGTCCTCGCCACTGGCATCTAATAGGTTGTAATCACATTATGGGACACAATTAAAGATGTCTTCCGGCCTGCCTCCCCGAACAGCCACCCAATAGACAGCTGAATGAACGACCTCTTACTGTTTCAGACTATTCACCTTCCACAGTGAATCAAATTTCAGACCATTTTCCCCTCAGTGAAGAGATGAAACATGAGGACACTGGTTGTCAACCCCCTCTTCAAACACACTCCCAATTTACTGTATGAAAAGAGATTCTCTGAAAGATAAACAAGGGCCGTGGTACATTATCTAACATAAATGAGAGCCTGGCTATTGGCAGAGGATTGTGAGGGGAGATGGGACAGTTAGTGGAAACATGTTTGGCTGGCATCTATCAATTCTCTTCTTCATGCAGCAAGAGATTTGGTTGGGTTTTATAAAAAATGAATTGACCACTGTCACACCCTGAGTAAATTATTCAGTGAGTCTGAAATTAAATATTCAAAAAGCAGGGGATTAACTGTTGGACTGCAGCTTTGTTAGGTCCCTTTTTTAGCTACATCCTTGTAACAATGTTACATCATAGGCCAAGCTGTTAGCTAATGAAAGGGTCTTTGTTTGGGTGTGTGAATGATTTAACAGATATGATGGTGGGCTCGAACCTGTGGAACTCATTAGACTGCTGTGAGAAATGCCAGGAGTTCTTAGATTGCATATACACATAGGCTACACACACATGCAAGAAACATGCACTATAGCTTCCACACACACGCTGGTAAGACCTGTGTTGTTGGAGCCAGACTCAGTTCTGGAAACGACATCCTCCACAGAGCCTCCCCACTGCTCCCTCTTACACGAGACAGGGTCCATATGGCAAACAGATCACACCACAAACCAGCTTGAGTGTTCAGACGACCCGGTGCATAGGGGCTTTGAGATGGGGGCTGAGGGATTGATCTACAGCAATTCCTGTGTAGCTACAGAGTGCAGCACAGCTTCCGTATGAGTCATATGAATCAGCAAGCGACACATTGCCAACAGCTCAGAATCATCCATTCAATAGGAGCAAAAGGGATGTTGCTTTATAGCATGATGATGTTGTTGAAGTCAGCTTTTTTACACAAGTCTTCATGAACTCTGGATGTTTTTTGTTTTTTTTATAACTGCGATGAGTCATTTTAGGCATTTAAAATGTAAGCCTTAGGTTGATGATCTCGTATTAAGAACTGGGTTGTTTTGTTGATGTGCCTTACCGCCGGTAGCAGATATATTTTCAAATAGTACATAAATGTGGAAGTACTGTCTGTCTTTGAATTCCAGAACTCTTATGTGGGAACGAAAGACACAGCTTTATTCATTCCCGTGGGACGCCATCTCTTATTTCTCTTTACCGTCAAGGATGGGCTCGCTCAGTCTCTTTCTCAGTCCATTTGCAGCTGCACTCTACTTTGCCATTCCAACACTGCCGGCTGTGTAGTACCTCAATACGGCAATTCACTTTCACTAATCCATTTACTTTGCAATTGAATCTTTACACTGTACCAGCATAGTCTCCTGCATGATTAATAGGGAACTGGTTTTGTCATCTCAGGAGAATGCTGGAAATTGTTTCTGAAAAGAGTGGGCCGCAGTCCAAACGCTCACCTCACAGGCAAATGGAAAGAGAGGGAAGAGACAGTCAGTAAAGAGGTTGGTAAGTGTTGAGAGATTGAAAAAAGGCCTCGGCCAGAAAGAAAAAAAACGGAATCCTTGCGTGACTCAATATCCACAAATAAACGAATGAGAAAAAAGAAAGAAAGAACTAATGACTCATTTCCTCCTTGGTATTGTCATACCTTATGAAAGCTATGACCACGCGCCTGTGCTTCGTCGCTGTTGCCACGGCCACCAAATGGGAAGGCAGACTGTGCTTAAAGAGCGGATGCTAAACGGCATGAATATTTAAGTGTGCATTAAGGTGGTATTTGCAAATGTGCCAAAAAGATTAAAGAAAGAAAACAAGCTAACAATCACAACAACCTCAAACATGAGCAAGGAGAAGCATGCATTGAGCGTGTATTGCTGTTATCAAATTAAACTTTATTTGCATGGACACACAATGTATCCTCCAGTAAGACTTTTTCTATTTCCTGGTGAGTCATCAACAGCCCTCTTTCCTCCCCACCTACAACCCATATGCACAAGAACACAACACTGACAGGTAGTGGGCAGGAGACGAGGCCCAAAAGGAATACCGTCTAACTACACAATGCCCTAAAATAACTGCTGCTCACATTCAACATTCTAAGCCAGAGCCATTATGGTATTTTCAGTCATTGTATTTCTAATTATCTCTTTATGCAATATCCATGCATTGTGCATCGATTGAAAGCTGTATAATACTGTCGATGCATCATTAGATTCTCTGGTGCTCCGTGGCCTTGAATGAAAGAAAAGACCAAAAAAATCCCTCAAGTCACATGACCACTCCCTCCAGGCTAGGCCCTCCTAATGGCTTCTGGCTTGTCAATTATTCATAGATGGACCTGGAGCTCCTCTACCTTGGGTGGTGCACTGTATCACCGAGGGCTGATAGAGAGATCACGGATGATAAAGGGGAGGTTGAGGAGCGTGAGTAGAAAAGTAAGGGGGGGGTGGGGGGGTGATAGAGAGCACCTTGCCCAAGGATCTAAGTAATGGGGCCAGGTCTCTTTGCCAGTCCTCTAGCCTCGCTCTCCTCTAAATCACGGCAGTGTAATTGATGCTAATGGTCAGAGGAGGTCTCGCGCCGGGGGGGTCTGGCGGTCTGCTGATGGGAGACAACCACACAGATAGGGACCCGCGTGGTTTGTGTGTGTGTGTGGGGGGGGGGGGGGGGGGGGGGGGTTACATGGGCAGGAGAAGGCACTCTGCCAGGTGTCTTGAGGCTTAAATGTAATGCATTGTGGGTGATGGACTTCTAGATGGGTGGAGTTGCTGTGATGTTTACAATGGTAAGAGGCAGTCATGATGCCCTAAGGGCTGGGATGGCTGCCCAGCCTCCTAGAATCGTATCAGTGGCCATTTTGAGAAAGGTATGCCGGCAATCTGTTGCCTTAACTAGTAAGCCAGTAGACAAGACTGACTGGGAGGGCGGTAGTTTGTAGCAAGAGCATGTACGCTTGTCCTCACTCGTTTTAAGTGATCAGGACGGCTTAAAACCAATTTTCTGTTTGCTGAAAGTGAAAGTAGTTCAAAAAGAAATTCTACATTTCCTTTAAATAAAAACGCCCACATTTGGGGGGGGGGGGGGGGGGGGAGGTTTGTACTTGCAGCAATCAAAATCACATTGGAGATAAACAGTAACAGAAAGCAAAAACATTGAGTGAGAAATTGTGAGTTTTGCCATGAAGTGGTTGCATGTGAACAAGGTTTCAAGGTGCAAAATAATATAATGTTGCTTATAAGGTACCATTGTCAAACCCCTTACTTCCTTTCATCTAATCGAATGCCATTGTAAAGGGCTTTAAACTGTTTCATGCCTCCAGAAAATGTCTCCTCAAGTGATTCTGTGTAAGTAACCAGTAATTGTGACTAGCTAGGTACAGACATATGGCAGCCACTCAATTTTAGTTTCTGCCTTGTTCGCACAATCCCCTTCAATGCTTTAATGGAAACCCTGTTTGTCTGTGCAGCAGTAAGACCAATTGACAAGTCCATGTCGCTAGTGCCTGAGTTAAGGTCCCTGTCTATTAATATTTGATGGGAATCAATGTGCTGAGGGGTGAGATGTATGTGGGATGGCTGGGCAGGGGGGAGCGCTGGGTCTGGAGAGGGTGGGTAGGAGGCTGAAGTGCTCTTCTGTCTCCCTTTTTGCTGTTCTCTCTCTCCATCTCCCCTCTTACTGTCTGAATCACTGATTGTGTAGGGCTCTTGTGTTCTACCAGGTGAGAGGTCAAGTCTACTAACACACACAGAGCTGCAAAACAGGAAAACAAGTGTGTGTTTGTGTGATGCCAGCACATCCCTCCAGTGCTCAGTGGGCTTCAAGAGGGCAGAGCAATGACATTTTACACCCCCTGAAAACTTAAGGGTCCTTGCCAAAGGACTCCCAGTGGTCAGATACCATGACTTGACCTGGTGTACTAGTGTGCTGGCTTACAGAACAACCCCGTCACTAAATCTTGAGTTAGTCCTTTGAGAACCAAACAAAGTGTACAACTGTCCTTTGGGTTATTTGTAGACTTAAATCGGACAATTTCAGTCACCAAGCCGTTTGCATAATATATCTCCATAATACTATATATTAGAGGTTTAAATCATGCCAAAGTCATGGATTACGGATATGCATGAGACAGATGAAAGTAAGATGATCTATTTCTATGCATGAGAAATGGACTAATCCCCCCCCCCCTTGGACCCATTTTAGATCTCATTTCTGAAAGCATCCACACACCAATAATACTTTAATATACAGTTTTCAATAGCATGGACTGGATTGCAGTACAACTACAAGGTATTGCCATTAGCAAAAGTAGGTCTCTTCACAATCCATAAAAGGTCATGTGACAAGTCTGAGCCTTATTAGCATGATCACTTCAGTGCTGCCACATATATGCAGTCGATACGAAACGAGCGAGGAAGTCACATAGACAGATGCTGTAAACAATGGGGGGGAGATCTGAACGAAAGCTGGGGCTAGAGAGGAAAAAAATCAATGTACCACAGAGCAATTCTCTCTCCTTCTCTCACACAGACTATTCATCCTTCTCTTCCTTTCTCCCAAGTGTGTAAAATAAATCGTTGCTAATTAATGAGGGAGCGAGTTTCCTCATCCCGGTGCAGTTGATTCCTTGGAGGATGCTGACTGGTCACTATGGATGGAGGTCCTCCTGTGTTTTCAATTTCAATGTGATGGACCAATCAATAGTAGCTAATGACACAAAATGACATGACAGAGATGATGCTCATCAAGGTGACAATGTTGTGTGTGTAATATGGTAATGATTTTTTACCATGTATTTAATATAGTAACAAGACAACATCAATGTCCCCACCTCTTCTTCATCCCGTCTCAATTAGGCCCAACTTAAAAGATGCAAATATCAAAAGGTAGACTTCCTTAAACACGCCAACTACAAGGAAGTCAGTAAGGACATTCAAAACACATCTATGGGGGTGTATGCACTAGTTGTAGTTCTACTTCACAACATGCTTTTACAGCACTCAGGGACAGCAGTTGTTTAAGGCTGACAGCATGTTCTCTCTTTGGTTTTCTGCCATTCCCATGACCTAGTTTGCACTGCAAGTAGAACACACTGTACCAGGCCCTGAAACACCTTCAGCTTCCACCTCGGCTACATTTTGGTTTTGGACACATAACTAGAAAATATGTCTCTCTACAACTGGACTTTAGAAAGAGGTCATTTTTTGTTCTTTAGATGTCATCTCCTGTAGTGGATTATGTAAAGGCTTTGAGTTTTATTTCTGAGAGTAGTATGTTAGCTTTGTTTCCCATCAAATATTGACATTACGACTATCTGTCAAGAAAATCTTTTATCAAATAGTGCACAGAGTCGCTGGAGTCAAGGCAGTTTATTACTTACGGCATGCAGCAAGGAGACAAGTCTATGGTGATACAAAGTTGTCTGAGACACTGTCAGTCTCCTTTTATCCTAAAGTTCTCAACAATATGGAGTTTGACCCTGGTTCCAACACAATATGGAGTTTGACATCTAACTTCTTTCTAACTTCAACTATAACTTAGTAACGTAGGATGTCAAATGTGCTGGGGAAAATTACAAAGAGGAAACTCAAAAGTGCTTCACTAATTAACTTTCAAAAGTGCATAAAAGAGATCAAGTTGAAAGGCTTCCCTGTCCCTCTAAAAACATCGCTCTCTCTCTCTCCTCGTTTTCTCTTCCTCGCTCCATCATTATCCATCCATCCCTCTCTCCCTCCCTTTTCCATAAGGAACAGTAAGATCTGCTCAGCTTCACTCTAATAGGCCCACATAAAGAGCATTGGAGAGAGCCAAAGGACACATGAGATAAAATTGACATTTAGTCATATAGCATTTGCTTTTATCTCAAGTGTTGTACTAACAAGGTAATCAAGAACAAGAAATGCACAGTTCCATCAGTATTACAAAAGTATGTGCCAGGTAATGTTTTGTGTCAAACTTTACCAGTCACAGTATGACACCAACAATCAGGACAATGGAAGAAAGAAATAATATGTCTCCAATTATGATATAGAAGAAAATAAATCTCCTTTGGCTCAAAGGGGAAAATGAGAAGAGGAAATGGGGAGGGGTGCAAGTTGAGTGGGAGGGCTGAGGATGTGGAAGAGAGGGGGCTGCAGAGACTAAAGGCAGAAGGGGAATGTGCCCAGTTGACCGTACGCTTTTTATTAAAAACCATGAGTCTTCCCTCATCTGCAGACAATAACAAAAATGTCTGCAGGGGATGTGAAGTGGTGCTACGTGGCAGGATGGGGAGGGGGGTTACATCCAGAGACTAACTCCCCATATTACTGTATACAGTAATATGGGGGAGTTATAACCATAACAATTCTGACATGAGTCAGAGGCCATTAGGAAAAGCTAACCTACCTTCCTACAGTAGTCAGGCATTTGGAGTGAAATGGCTTGTGGGGTTCTCACCCTGAGCAGGGCCAGGACCATTAATCCCCAGATAATGTGTTAATGTACTGAAAAGTTTAGAGGCTTGATGAACACACAGTATGGAAATGTTTCACGTTTCTGGCCCCGTAAAAGGGCCTGCCTCAGGCCAATCACAATTTAGTTAAGTTTGTTGCTAACTCACTTGCTAACGTCTGACTACATGCTGATAAACAACAGTGCCACAGGGCATTCCTCTCTTACTCCCCTGTGGGAGTTACAGTTCTGAGCCAACCAAGACATGAGCAGGCCCAAACTAGTTTTATTGCAAAACCCTGCTGCAGTGGGAATGTCGTTGAGTCTGCTTGTTCAACATGCGTTCCTTCTAGGTTCAATGTTAATGCAAGCAGCTATCTACCCAATAAAGTCATGTGTTTATTCAACTGACGTTACTTCAGCAATCTGAAGTAACACTGAACATATAAGCAAAACAGTTGGACAGGCAGCATCTTGTAAACAGAAACCTTCCCCCTGGGATCGCAGCTGCATGTTCTCGTTATAAGGGAGTACAAAAATGTAGTCATCAATACAGGGGCAAGAGAACTGCCCAAAGTAAAGCAAAAGAGAGAACCTGCAAAGGAGCACTACTGGATCTAAAATGGAAGAAAGGGTCCCTCCCTCAAATTCAGCTGCAAACAAAAGACATGACCCAGAAAGTTGGATGATGCATGGGGTTCTCTGGTTCCTAATTTACACTCCCCCCCCCGCCTCCACAAACCTTGTCCCAGATTAGTAATGGAACAGCAAAAAAGCTTATTTCTCACGTCCGAGACATGAGGTCACTGACCGTGTGTCTATGAGTAGTTCTTACTTCTTGACACTACTTACCACTCACTACCAGTTCACTTCCTCAACATAGATTAGATTTATTATTAGAATAAGACTGGTGTGAGCACACGGTTTGTTATCTAATCTATTGAGTTGACAAGGGGCAGTGTGGAGAATGTATTCAGAGAAACAGTAAATACAACAGTTGGGAAGACAGAGATTATATCTTAATCACAATTCCAACCCTCCATCCCTTTAGAATCCTGTGCAAATCTGAGAGGATTGGACAACAAATGTGGCAGAAAAACTCAATCTAACCTATCATAGAGGAAGGAGTTGTAGATCTATTTAACCTATCCAATCCTCTCAGATCGGCCAAAGTCTCCAGAAAAGATTTGGGCTACCGGGGCTATGGGATTTAGAGTGTGACTTACTTGGAAAGGGAGACTCCTCCGGCTTTCCCGATAAGCTCCTCATGGTGGAGCACCGCTTCATTCCAGGGAATGTCGAGGAATTTCAGCAGCGTCCTCATCCACTTCTCTGGGTGGAGGACCAGCTGTTCATAGTGCACAGGCAGGCACTTGTCTGCCGCCTCCAGGCACTGAGTGTACATGGTCTCAATGGCCCGGTTCCACTTGGTGAGGCAGTCCCTGTAGCTGCCCAGGTCAAAGCCGGCAATGGTCACCTTCCGCGAGATCATGGAGTGGACCGAAGCACGGCCATCCCGGATCATTAATATAAACTTAGCCCGTGGGAAGATCTTGGCCAGGTAGGACAGTGACTTAAGTGCAAAAGGGTCCTTGTTGCACAGGAAGTTGGCTGGTTCGCCGTGCTTGACGATGATCTCCAGCAGGAAGGCCTGCATGGCAGCATCCAGCACCTCATCAGTCACGCCCGCCTCGTCCAGACGCATCTTCTCGCGGCCCGAGCGGCTCCACATCTGCTTCATGGCCAGGATGCGGGGGATGACGCGCGTCTCCTCGCCACAGCGCACCTCTGGGTGGGCGTCGAGCATGGCGCGCATCAACGTGGTGCCACTACGGGGCACGCCGCCAATGAAGATAAGTGGCATGTCCTTGTTGTAGACAAAGGGGCTGCTGAGATTCTGGCCCGTCCGCAGGGTGGTCCGCATGCTGCCGCCCAGCGAGGACAGGGCCAGGACCCCGCCAGGACCGGAGCCAGGCTGACTGCGCTCTTCGATGCGGTGGTGGCACTCCATGGCGTGACGTCCCAAGTAGAACACTGTGACGGAGCTGATGACCAGACAGGCCACCAGCAGGTTTTGCTTTAGTTTGCCGATAATCATGATGGAAGCTGAAGAGGGGCTGGGGAAGAGGTCGAGAAGGGTCACTGAGGGAAATTTGGGGGGAGGAATAGTCGGGAGAGGGGAGAGGGGAAAGGGGGAGTGGTAACAGAGGGTGGTCCTCTCTCTTCAAGGCTGGCCGGCAGGGGCCGAGCTTGGACTGTGTTCCTGGGTGTGCAGCGCTCGTTGAGTCCCCAGCTCCATTAGGCCTAAGAAACGATAGAGAAACACTTGAAAGATTAATTTCTAATTTCCCCACAACAATATCAACTCAAGTTAACCTTTTTGGTATTGTGTGAGAAACCCAAGATTTTCTAGACCCTTTTATTATATTCCACGAGAACCATTTCACGTGACAGATGTCAAGCAAATGCTGTGCAGTCACTGCACACATGAAATAAAACTAGATCACTAGAGGGGAGAAACTTGTAGAGAAGTGGGAGACCCAGTAATCACAACATTCCAACCTTTATTTCAAGCCAACACCACTCTACAACTCTTTTTTAGAGAGACACGCCACAACATAAAGCCACAACTGAAGCCCACAGTTGACACTGAACCAGGAAATGAATAGCTGAAGCCAAAGAGCATGAGAGCAGCAATTTCAAGTACAAGATGAGCATGACTACACAAAGTCAAACAGCTCAAATAGAGTTCCTAAAGGTACGAGTTAGTAGCTTCACTCGCACCAGGAAGTGTCCTGATCAGAATGTTCTGTTTGTTTTACATTGTACATTTCCGTGGAAACGTACTGCAGGAGCAAGACATTCAACCTTCCGTTTCTCATTTAGCTGTGAGCAAGAACACCAGAGACTTTTCCTCCTTGAAAGAGTGGGTGGTGTTTTCTATTGAGGAACACACATCGCACATAAAGCCTGCACACCGCATTGCTCTGGCAAGCGGCTTTCCTGCTGCGGCAGTAACTCACTGGCAACAAGGATGGTTGTAAAAAGGTTGTCTGAAGGTTCGCTCTACAGTTTTCCTTCCCAGGCATAATTATGCCACTTGTAAAGGAGTGTGTAGAGGAGGTGAAAAACTGTGTGTGTGTGGGGGGGGGGGGCACAGCAGGTCACCTCACAGTTGGTTGGAGCCCTCTGCAAGCAACCTTACAGTCAGACAACAGCTAAGCACAGGGGGGAAAAAAAAGACTTGGCGAAGCTGTGGGTTCCCAGAGAAGACATATGGGTTCCCACTGACTAGTGTGGAGGGCTGGATAAGACCGGCAACCCAGACATATGACAGCACAGCTCTGGTTCTGTTTACTTAGGATACACTAGGTAACGATTTGTTCTTAATAAATCTAAGGTTTTTGAGTATGGGTCAATGTTATTCCTGGAAACGCAAGCCTTTAGGTAAAAATGGAGGATTAGATTCCCTTCCCTGTATCATGAGGAGGCGAGAGATGAAACTGATCTTAGATTAGCGGATGAGGCCGCAGGAGACAATTCACCAGGCCTTGTCACAATTCCACAAGAGAAACAGCTAGTTGGAGATGGTGGTGGGGGTGTCTTACATAAACTAGATTCAATGCCGTGTGAATTTGACATCAGCAAGACAACACCTTCACACATCTATGTTGATGAGACCTTCAGTGGTGCTCCCACACCTCCTCGCTTTCAATCCTCTCTAGTTACTTGAGCCGTCACTTTATTGCACGTCCGTCAGAAGACCTGAGACCTGCTCCATGGCTGCAGCTACAGACATTCACAATACCAAGCTAACAAATTTAACAGCATTTCATAGCCCATACACTTAACAACGAACATGCATGTGACAGGTGAGGGCATGACAAGATAAGACTACATCATCCAAAAGCGCTCAGACACACACACATGGTACAGGGACAAGACAGGCAAGAAACATTATGAGAGGATACATGTCTGTAACAATTAGCATTGTGAACTGCTTAAAAGCTACAATTACATGCCCTGCTTCCTAAAAAACTTGAAACATTTCCCAGCACTACTGTGTTAAAGACAAATGTAGTCACAGACTCACAGTCACATTTTCGCTGTACCAGTGGTGCTCATCTCTCCACCTTTCTCACATTGGGCTCCGTCTTTTCTTTCAGCCCACCCACACAAAATCACACCTCTGTGTCTGTTCTCGTTGGTGACTCAAGGCTGAAGGGAAAGGAAAGTGAGAAAAAATGCCTGCCAACACCTTTAGACTATTATAAAGAGTGTAAATGAGGCCTCCTGCTTCTCAAGGTTATTTCAGTTCTGAGCTTGCATAGCAGCAGACGTTTGCCATCTAAAAGGCGTCAGCACACTGTTTTTCTAAAACCACCCTACCAAATCCAGATCTGGAACGTCTCGGGGCCCTGTCTTAAAAGTAAGTGAAGAATATGGAAAAGTAAACAATGGTTCTGCTTTCCAGAGTCTGAAGGAGACATTTCAGGAGGTAAAACATTCCACACTCAAAAGCTACCGGCCTGAATTACAACTGCGGTTAAAGCTTCAGTGCAGTCTCATGTTTCACCTTTGTGCAGTTGAAAATAAAGAAGGTGTTTGCGTTCAATTAAATGCCGCTCTTTGCTCCCGTTACAGATATTAAATCCACGTCTGATTTTCCTCATTGATCTGTTAGGGAAGCTAGAGAGAGAGAGGAGGACTCTCCGTGGAGCTATGTTGAAACCAGACCACGCTGTCACTTAATAACAGAGGAGGTTGTCTACACTGGCCCTGATGGGCAAGACATCCGCAGAGTCTTTTCTGGCCTTGGGAATGGGGGAAGGGTTCAGAAAGAGGAGAAAACAGACATTTCATCTCAAATGAAAAGAAGGATTGTTTTAGGGCAGAGGCGTTGTTAGACATCAAACTCTACTGGGGCACAGGCCCCTAATTCATATCCCTTTTTTTCTTTCAAGCTTGCTGCGCACAATGCACTACTAGGCTACAAAAACTCCTCCTTGCTTAACCCACTATACAACAGTTCAGGGACGCAAGTTTGATATCAGCTTTGGCAGGGACATAAATAGTTAATGCGAGCGCGCACAATTATTTCGCATTCATTTGAACGCAAATATTTTTTGGAGCTTCATGTAATATTGTGTTTATGTTTTAGTCAAAATAAGATGAATGGTAGGCCTATCATTTACAAACCATCTTTAGTTTTGTAATGTTTTCTTAGCCTACCTCAATTCTGACTTGGGTGCCGAGTCCGACACCTGGGGGTATTCCAGAAAGCAAGTTATGTGGCATACCCAGGTAAGTTAACTGACACCCAGCATTGTAGCAACATTGCTGGTGGGCTAACTTACCCCCCTGGACTTCTGTGTCTTTGCTGTACAAATGTATTCTTGTTATGACATTTCTCTGGGTAAACAGGCTCCAGGTAAGCAGGCTCTAGCACTTCTACTGGACTAGGCACATTCTTAACAGTATAGTTAACCAATTTAGCATCCCAGTATAATGTTGGAAGCTCCACAGTTCTGAGAATAAATAAATAAATGTCACATTAGACATTTTCCTCATGAGACCCTAGCCTACAGTGCATTCTGGGCTCAAGTTACAATAATTTCCATTTGAAATGGAGGCAATAGCATTGGGGGATGCCAGCTCAAGTGAAAGGTCAGCACTCCAGAAAACCATTAGTCCCCCTTGACTTCAGAAGGGCTGCAGGAAGGAACTTCTCTCTCCGTAGTGACTGAGCTATGCATAACAACGTCTACTGAACCCAGAACTCTCAATAGAGGAGCTAGACTGTGCCATACATTCTGTGGTACTTGTCCCTATTAAAGACAAAATGCAAGATCACATTTACAAAGTCATATTCTCAGACTATTCTCTATGTGCATGTACTGAACGCGTACCAAACCGTATATTATTAGTGGACACACTAGTTATCTAGCATTTAGCATAAAATGATGAACCAGTATGGGCAGCAAGCAGACAAAACAGAATCGAGTGATATTAATCATAGCAGGCATTTCAATCAGCCACTCCAGAGCTCCAGAGCCACCGGGCACACTGGCAACAACCCCGGCGCCTCTTCATTAGCATCTCCTGATAAATGGTTGGTCTGCTCCTTGCCTTCTCTTCACAGCAACCATGCCGCTCACGCACAACAAACAATATTAATCATCATTGCATCGTTTAATTTTAAGGACGAGATAAGGGTAATGTTCTTGTGGGCACAATGACATCAAGCAGTAGTCTGAACTAAGAGTGCATTAGCCGATTCAAGCTCAATCCAAATAGAGATCTGTTTACAGACAGATTCCTGATTTGGTCTCAAGAAACTTGATGCAGATTCTACTTAAAACTTCCAGTACTCAAAAGAAAAAAGGGTTAGGTCCCAGAGAAAATGTAACATTTAACTTGCTTAGTCAAACAGTGAGAGCACCAGAATGAGGAGAAGAATCAATACTGTATTGTCACTTCCACACCAAGCGAGATCCATTTAGCACAGCAACGGGGCCATCCATTTCCACTGAAAAATACCCTTATTTCCAAGGTAATCATTCATCCATTAAGACAGTGCACAGGAAAGTCGGCCATATCTGAACACTGGGGCCTGAACCAGCACAGCATCCATAATGATACAATGTTACAAACGTTACGGTCTCAGAGTCTCACCATAGATGTTCATCTCCTGAGACTCTAGTGGTGCTAGAAGCAATGAAGGATTATTAGAGCTCACAGCAATGTTGTGGTCGGATCTGAGAGGTGTAGCCTAACTGTAAAAAAAAAACATATGCCCCCTTTGTACATACCTGATGAATGTTTCGTGCTGACTCTGCAAGCTACAAGCAGCACATGTTTCCTCTTGGTTAGTGTAAGGCAAACAACTGACCACACCACTGCAGCATCACTTACCCCAATGAAGGAACAGAAGATAAATAAGGAATCACTAATCAGTAAAGCGACTCAGGATTGGCAAAAGATACAGCAGAATGGGATAAATCTGCCAATGAATCAAGACATTGTCAGCTTGGGATAATTACTTAGTAGGCACCGTGAAATACACTGTGGGCAAATTAATGGTCTTCAAATAGTGTCAACGCGTATTCGTGGGCAGGTAGGAAGGATTTGTTGTCTATTGTATAAAATGCTGGCTTGAGTCATAATTGCAAGGCAGCATGAGTATTATTTTCAAACCAGGAAATGAGGGGGAACATGCCAAAGACAAAACTGCAGACAAATCCTGCCACTGAGGGGGCCAGAAGTTCAGGAAAAGACTTGAATCTAACTGGACATTGTCTTCATTCAGACCACCTGCAAGAGCAGATGTGGGAGCAACAACTACCAAGAATATAAAACGGTACCAAGTTACCATGGAATGGGGTATTATAAAGCTTGGTTACAAAATAATAAAACCTGACCAAATCTATGGGTAACAAAAAAGATTTGTTAAACTAAAATCATGCGAGATCACGTCTCTTAGCACCTGCCTACTGTGAGCTTTATTGAATATTTTCTGTCAAAATTGCTTATGTGAGGATGGCAAACATGACAGGATTTAGTTCACATTTGTGGTAATCCCTTTAATGTAGTCACAGGGATAAATTTTATTCAGCAAAAACTGTAAAAAAAATACTGCATGTAATTGTTTTAAGGTGTTGCCTAAATGAAGATAAAGTACGCCAGTTCAGACTACAACCTACATATTCCTAAAATGGCACCCCGTTAACAGATTTACATAATAATTTTGTAAATTACATACAGGGCTTATTTGTGTGGACATATCTAAGAATTACTTCGGATACCATAGGCTATAGGTCCGTTAAGTATGGTTACAAAAACGGTCTCTATTCTTTTTTGCTACACATAAAACAGGTAGGCTAGTCATGTGTGGTTTTCACATCCAAAGCCAGGAAACAGTAGCAAATCCAGAAAATCCGTCTAAAACCGTGTGCATGACAAGACCAAAACAAAACTGACACTCGGACAAAATGTTATTGGCATAGCCTTACCAGATGATTTATGTCACGAGATAAATGTTAAGATGTATAGCGCACGTGCAATAACATCATTAAAGTATTTAACCCCATTCGCATATTTGAAACTGAAAGCTGAGTTAGAATGAGAATAATAAACACACAGAAGGCTATCGGTATGCCTAAAAGACTAGTGCTACATTGTCGTGGTAACTGATGGAAGAGGCAGCAAAAGAGGCATTGACTATTACATTTTATCTTGGTACCCACCAAATAATGTTACGGATCCGTTGCAGGAGAGAGTTGACGAGTTGATTAGCTAACTGTTCCAAAGTGTTAACAATCGTTGACAATACATTCCGTTCGTATTGTCTGCTCAAATCGGCATTCTCTTATATTACACACAAGAATACTTATTACTGCTCCTCTACATTTGTAGCTATATGTGCAAAAGCGTCACCACTACTTACTAGACTGGTGCCACGGCCTTGAAAGACACTTTGTTATTGGGCCACCTGCGGGTTGTTACTGAAAGTCGTGCCTGTCTCAGAGCTGAGGATTGGTCAAATGCATGAGGGGCGGGAATACAATGTGGCAAGCTTTTTAAAGAGACAGTAAACTAAGGTGAGGCCTGATGCAGTGTTGTTCAATAGGCTTTGCGAGGCTACAATGTATCAATTACGGTCATATACATTTTTTTTTTGGCCATCATACCTGGTCCTGAGAATCGTGTTGTTCTGCTCGTGATAATATCACGAGCTGGCATACTGAACAATCCGCCATCACAATTTAGTTTTTAATCTGTGAACCATTGTGGGAAACAATTTAAAGCTGTTGATCTCTCCCTTAATGTCCTTGAGTGGTTTAGTGTGTTTACACCGACTCACCCACTCAGTGCTACTTGCCTGAGTCTGGCCTTGCAAAGATGGGGTTGGCATGGTGTTCACAGGCTTATTGAATCAGTGCACTGCCTGCTACCTACAAAACCACTCTTTCAAAACCCTTTGAGGAAGAAATGTGCTGGCTGAGAGGTAAAACAGGGGTGGTTTGTGGTGTTATTATTGTCAACATTGAATACATTCAAGCAAAAAGCTAACATTGTGTCTTATTTCCAATAAGAATAATCACACATCAGAAAATACAAATACTTGGTAGGTCAGACACTACTAACGTTTGTATCAAAAATTCTAATTGGATTCTAATTGTTTCAGATTTTATGGGTGTTATGAGACATCTTAACTTGATGTCTCATAACACCCCTTCGTAAGTCCTGCCCATACAGAAAAACGATTTGTAGAATACCATTCAAGTTGCAAGTTATTAGATATATTCCATTATGTCTTTGTAATTGCAAAACATTTTCATTATATGTCTGCATGCCTGAAGGTCCTAGCATGATTTCTTTTAGACAAAATTGAAGAGAACTAGTTAGAATGGATCAGGTGAAGCACATAGCTTTCAATTGCCTCCAGTCGATTCATTGCCTTGTAGCAGACATCCTTCCAGCAATCATCATAAATGTCCTCATCTGAAGGACAGGAATAGCAAGAGACCAAGAGAGAGAGGCCTTGGTGCATCTGCCTCCTCCTGACTAAGTTGACAGATCAAGTCTCTCACAGAAAATATCACTTTCTGTCCCAAGGACCTTTCTCATGGTGAAAATCCTTTGAACCTAGAGGCAGAGGGGTGAAATAGAGATGCCAGGTGATCAATGATGCTATTATGGCAAAATCTCCTGTTTCAGTGAGACTGAATGGTCAGCACAGACCAGCACTCATCTCTGGCAGAGTTCAAAGTGCACGTTAACTGATCCGATTGGTACTGAGAACTTGAGAGAGAATGTACACAGCCGTACAGTGAATTGCTCTGTGCGAAGGTACATTGATATGCTGTATAGTCCAGACTGTTAATTAGACAAGGTCCACTTGTCACATATCGTTACTTTCTCTTTTTTTGTTCACAGCTCAACAGCAATTTTCTGAAACTCGTTAACACTAGAGCTGTGACAGTACAGCCTGGAAATCACATTTCCAAGTCCCTTAAGGCCTTGAGACCACAGAGCTCTCAATGTACACCACAGCATAACGATTCCTCTGCAAACCATAGATCATTCATCTGCGAAGGCACATAATGCGAAAATGAATTCAGCAGTTCTGAAAAGGAAGATGGAGGTCAAAAATGCTGCAAACTCAATGGATCCCCCTGAGAACCGTGTGAGAGACAAATTCAGAGCTCTACTGGAGTGTGAGAATGGATGAGAATCACAGGAGAATTGAAGGAAATTACAAGTCTGCACCATATCTCACAATGCCCCACACGTCAGGGGTTTTGAAAAGAACTGTGATATAGGTTAGATATAGGGTTGGGGGCCTGAGGATGCCAAGTGAAAAGAAACAACGCAATTAAATAAGTGTGAAGGTTATCATCAGGGACGTCGTTAGACCCTTTTTACTGCGGCACGTGTCCCAATGTAAATCTGCTGTGCCCCAGTAAAATATAAAGTTTGAGTTTTAACAATTTACTTCATTAGTCAGTGCATTATTTTAGATTGTTAATCCCGGAAAAAATTAACACAGTGCACAGCAAGATTGAAAGAAAAAAGGGATATGAATTAGGGGCGGGTGCCCCAGTAGTTTTATGTCTAACAATGCCTCTGGTTATCATCCTCTATCAACATCGATGAACCAAATATACTGTGTTGTTTGTAGTTTTCCACAGTTAAAGGTTCTTAGAGTTCTGAGTATATGTTTCTATAAAGCTACATCTTTCTGAGAAGCTACCTGACTTTGAAGACATGTTGCTGTATATTTGAAGCCAAAGTTCCATCTGGTCACTTTATGACACAGGTAAAATTACTCTTAACTTTTGAGTTGATTTGTGTTGCAAATGTATATTCGACAATGGATCTTCTTTTTCGCAACTCAATTATGAAATGAGAAAAGATACAAAAGATCTTGTTAAACCTTTTCAGAATGATGCTGCACTTGCTCTGGTATGAATGTTGACAAGCGTGTCAAGCAAACAAATTGAATTAGATTGGACTTCCATGACTCAGTTTCACAGTTAGTTTGGCTGTCTGTTCTGACAAAAAGACTGCTGATGAACTTCAGTAATCGCATTACAGTTACTAATACAAAAATGTCTTGCGTTACTTGCGTTACTTGCATTACTGCGATCTGCATATCGGGAGGAGAAAAAAACAACAAATCAAACTTCCCTTTACAGTACGTGTGTTTGCATAACACTCGTCACTTGACTTAGCCCCAGAGTTCAGGAGGCGAAACAAGAATGGCAGAGCCGCTTAGGACGTCTTTTGAGGGATGGAGGCACTGGGGCACGTGCCCCAGTGTAAACCTGCTGTGCCCCAGTAAAATATAAAGTTTGAGTTTTAACAATCTACTTCATTAGTCAGTGCATTAATTTAGATTGATAATACCGGAAAAAATTAACACAGTATCCCAATCAATGCTTGTAAAAGTGTTTAACCGAAAACACAAACCTATATGCATGCAGAATTCCATGTCAGCACGCTCTTCTGAGCTTGCCAAATAGCCACTGCAGCACGGACACAGAAGTTCAGGGGGTATTCCAGAAAGCAGGTTATGCAACATAACCGGATAAATTAACCCACCAGCAATGTTGCTACAATGTACCCGGGTATGCCACATAACCTGCTTTCTGGAATACCCCCCAGATGTCGGACTCGGCACACAAGTCAGAATTGAGGTAGGCTAAGAAAACATTACAAAACTAAAGATGGTTTCTAAATGATAGGCCTACCATTCATCTTATTTTGACTAAAACATAAAAACAATATTACATGAAGCTCAAAAAAACAGTATTTGCGCTCAAATTTATGCGAAAAAAATGTGCGCGCTTGCATTAACTATTTATGTCCCTGCCAAAGCTGATATCAAACTTGCGTCCCTGAACTGTTGTATAGTGGGTTAAGCAAGGGGAGTTTCTATAGCCTATTAGTGCATTGTGCACAGCAAGCTTGAAAGAAAAAAGGGATATGAATTAGGGGACCCCATTTTTTTCACTTGGGTGCTTTCGCACAATGTGATAACACCCCTGCAGATTCTCCTTATGAAATAATTAATTATTCTCTTGTTTGCTAACTTTGCCTCTCTGTCAATATCTGTATTAGATCCTCCACCCAGGACCATCACTATCAGCATGACATGTATGTGTGTGTTAGAGGGAAATAGGGAAGCAAAAACAACTGGTGGCTTACTAAAGACAGGTCTTCACACACACAGTAAGTCCTTATTCCCACCATTTGACTAGCATCGTCTGTCCCTGTTTGCTTCCCTGGCAACCTCAACATTCTACATTCCCCCTGATCCTGAGTCACAGCCTATGATCAACCATCATTAGTAATATCACTGCTGTTCCAGACTCTACAACATCAACAACAACAAGTACAACAAACACACTTAATGCAAAGATAATTGAATAAAGGCTTGCTCTGCTGCTCTGAGAAGTTAGGTTGGAGCTGGCAGTTCACAATACCATCCATCGTTAAGCAATAAAACCAAAGTAATAAGAGAGTTCCAAGATGTGAGACCATTTTCTGTGTTGTTCATGAATAATAGCTGTAACAATTTCAAAGAGTTAACTCTTCAACAAGATGGGCCTATTACTATTACTAAACCAAAAGGGCATTTATGATTAATTTCCACCCTAAATGTAAACACAACATTTCACTTTTTTTCTTATCTACTTTCATAATTTGGTCAAACTTCACATGTTGAAGACCCCGTTCATTGATTAGAAATAATTCAAGACAACCTTTTTTGTGGATTTGGACAAAGCCAGTATGCATCCATTGCATTCAAGCTCAAGCAAGTCTTCTGTGTCCCAGACTCCCAGACATCTCTGCCTGCCTTTTCTCTGGTTCCCAATTAACAGCCGAGCATCTGGTTTGATTAATCAACAGCTTCTCAAAAGAAGCAAAAAATAAGGATCCCTTGGCCCAGATACTTAACTACTCAAAGCCTAAGAGGGTAAGGTAACATGCAAAAGTACACAGGCAGCACAATGGGAACTATATGTCCTAAGTCAGAGTGCCAAGGATAAAGGAAAGAGTTTGAGGAAAGAGTTAGTTGAATTTGCATTTTTTAGCATTTTTTTAAGCTGCAAACTAAAAATAGCTGATTAGTTATTAACAGGGTGACAATATACACAAGCTCCGTATTTTTTTAATTAATGCCAGTCCCATGCTCCCATGCTATTACAAACTCAACTCACAAAGGTCTGATCTTAATGTCATGTGCCCCCCCTCCACCATCCAAGCAAACTATGACCCACTAAGTTCTCTGTATTCCTCACAAAGAACAAGATAAAAGAAAAGTGTGCTTGTTATGAGTTGTCCCATGCAATCTGTGTCCACATGCACAATTGCTCCATTGTTGTAGCTTTACTAATCTCTTCTATTAAAGATTCCAGTAATGAGCAGGTCTGGTACGCTGCCCTAGGCCCCAGCCATCACTGTGACCTCTGCATGGCACGTGCCATTAAAAGGAAACCTTTGTTCATGAAAAACTCCCTCTGTGACTGGTGACCATAACTTGCATTTACTGCGCGTGTACACAAGTACACACGCTGTAAATACGCTGTATTCACACAGACTTCTGAATTAGCAAGCTGTCCCACCAGTTTAACTGCGGTGAACTGAGCTCGGCAGCAGTCCGGCAGGGTTTCAGACTAAGCTGATTGTCCACTGTCTGGGTTTGGGTCTGCAGCAGATGGTGCCAGGGGGGAGATATGTTACACAGGAGGGGGAGAGTGTAGTAGGGGATATACTGTACTTTGGGCAGGAAACCAGAGGGGTGGTGTTAAAGGTGGGTGGGGTTGCAGACCTCTGGTGGACGTTATTTAAGCATTTGTTCATAAGATGTTGATAAAACTCACACAATGCACACAAAGCACCGAGGGTATATTTGAAGCTCAAGAGGGAGTTTTTGGGATGACAGCAGCATTGTTGTATTTTACATTTTTTGATGGTTGATACCTCATCCTTATGCAATTATCTTGGTTTCTAGCTGGATGATGGTACGAAGTATGGACCTGAGGAAACATTTAGGAAAATAATTGGTGGAAGCACTCATGAGGATGAAAAGGCTTAGGAGAAATTATGACAGGAATGTCATAATTGTGAGAAATATGGGTTCCAAGCAGGATGACGAAAGTCCTGATCATGAAGGTAAATAGAATAAGTACAATTTGAATAAGGAGGAGAACAGGGTGGGGGGTGGAGGGTGTGGGGTGTGAGTGGTGGGGGTTGGGGACATACAAGATTTTGTATACTGTAGCTTAGGTCTGGGGCACATTCACAGAACAAAGACTGAAGTGGTCTGATTGTATTTATCCTGCCACTGAGGCCACCCTCCAGACATCTCATAACTTACCAGAGGCTCACATCTACAACTGAGACCTCTTCAGAGAGGAAATCCCTTTAAAATTAGAGGGGAGTGGAGTTGCTGTTTGCTTTGGCCTGCTGGATGACTCACAAGTCCACTCAGACAACTGGAATATTTTGTCAGGTTTAGATAGGACGCACGTACACAGACATGTGTAGATCAAACATATCTTTAGATCCATTCACTCATAGTCAGTATGCAGACCTACGCACAGCTATTTGCCTATTTCCTAATAATTGTTTTATGGGTTATAGTGGAAAGCAAGGGAGAGACTCTCAGCACAAGACTTATTATTAGTTCAAGTATTAGGTTTATGCTTTTAGAAATGTTCTTTTATACCTGACTACAATAATTATCATTGTGCTTCTAATCACAGATAAACAATGGTGTACAGAAACTATACCAATTTTGTGTTAATGGTACAACAAATATAAAATAAATTCCTGAACCCTCTCTGAGGGCCATCTGTGACATAGAGAAACAGCAGTGTGTTCGTATAATGCATCTTCTGTATATTCCCTTCAACCCCCCAAAAATGAATGTCTAAACCAGGAATCTCAAAAGGATTACAGCTTTTCTGTGTATAATTGTCAGCTACCAGTCATTTTGAAAAGTGAAAGCGGTTTTGCTCTCAAAAACACAGTCACAGAATGTCAAATGTCAGCACACACAAATCTCACACAAACCCAAAACCCTGTAAATCTAGGAATCATAAACACTGGTTAGGAGCCATGGTCATGTTTGTGGGGCTGAAACTGTGACAAAACCCATTCTTATTTTTCCCCACTAACATCATCTATGCCAGTTATCATAGCTAGATATGTGTGTGCTTAAAACTATCCCAAATCATGTTCCAAGACATTCAAACATAAGGCACAATTTCAAAGCACTTCCATTCCTTAAGTCAGTGTGACTGTATGGTGTTCTGTGAGACCCACATGATACAGAAGAAGACTAGTGTCAGGCTATTCCCTCCATTGCTGTTTCACATTCAAGAGATAATTGACTTAGCAACCATCAACATTAGCTCAATAACACTAAAGTTGTGGCTCTTGCACTGGTTGCCATGGTAATTGATTACATGAATGATATTATCCTTGTAATGACATTTGGGAAAAGGAAGACATTAAAATTAGCCATTCTGAAGCTATACTTTAAAAAGCATTGAGTGGACTAGAATTAGCCACAGGGCTAAAAAGCATGATAATTAGCATTAGCCATAGCAGTGACATTAATCAATATCAAATTAGGTGCTGCTAGTCCACTTGATGCAGCATTGTTTTGATGTAGCATTGGCTTATGTAAGCAATGCCTTGGAAGACATACCATGTTGACCCATCAGCATGTAGCAAAATAATATCCTGGCTGATTGGTTTGTGGCTTTCACTTCACAGTTCTCATGCATTAGCCTACCTTAAAACCAAAGTCATACAACCAATTAAAGCAATTCAGTAATTGAATCCCAAAAAAGTGTGTGTGTGCATCCTATCCATTTTTGCCTGCAAGTGCCTGCAATTACAAAATGCCTGCAATTTGGCTCTGAAGTTTTTGTTGCAAACATGACAGGGGTGAGTCTTCCCTGGTCAGGCTTTCCTACATTTACTGTTTAATTGGGCTCGACACTTTATTGTATTTCCTCCCCACTTTGTTAATTCCCCAGGGAGCTCAGGCTGTAACTGGTGCCTATGTAGCGAAACTTGAGCCTAATCAAGGCAATAGACTAGTCCAATAAGGACACACTAATTGTGCAGTGTCAGGGGTTCTGCCTTTGCACACCCCACTATCTGAGAGAACAGGATAGCTTCTGAGACTCGGGGAGAGGGTTCAGACATGGTTGTTAAATTTGACCGTAATGCTCAGTAATCATGTCCTCCATTAATGTTTGCTGGATGCAAAAAAAAGTGCTGAAAGAGATGTTTGTTAAATCAGCTTTGATAATGTTTTTCTTTAGAGCAGATCTTCTAGTTGAGGTTTACACTTCTTTGTTTCATAATTTTGAACACACGCAAGTATAGAAGTGTCTTTGTAGGTAGGCCCACCCATGTTAAACAGCAGGAGTGAAAACAACAGGACATGCAGTAGCATTCGGGTTAGGATAAGTCTGCTCCGCACTACAAAAATACACATAAATGGTGATTGTTTCATCGTTTCTATCTATCTTCAGATTGATAATCCCATTCATTTGGGAAATACGTTACTTCTGGGACTTCCGGTTGGCTAAACCGTCTCTGCTCCAGGGTGTGTAGCTGGTAAGAGGCCTCTCAGCTGGGCTTTCTAGGTAATTAGAAGGCACTGGAGATGGGCAGGTTAAAGTTCTGACACCCACAGCATGTGGTTCCATGCCTCATATCTTCACCCAGATGCCTTTAACCCCCCCAGCCTCCATTCCACCCCCCTTCCATCCATCCATTCATCCACTGTTGGCCTTCTCTGTCGTCCAAATTCCTCGCAACCCAGCATGATACAAGCAGACATAGCTCAAAAGCTTTTACCAATTGGGTATGACAAACCTCATACACTGCTCAGTCGAGCATTCTGACTTGTCTGCCTGCGCTTCATTTGACAGAAGCCCCTGGAAACAAAGTAAAATACAAAAATGTCAGTGAGCTCAACTGAGTACAGGCAGCTAGGGTGATTGCAGGCAGATTTTGATGAGCCAATGTTTCCCTAAAAATTAATGTTTCCATAGTTCCC
Source organism: Osmerus mordax (assembly GCF_038355195.1). Taxonomy (NCBI): domain Eukaryota; kingdom Metazoa; phylum Chordata; class Actinopteri; order Osmeriformes; family Osmeridae; genus Osmerus; species Osmerus mordax. Next base: position 9,986,586 of record NC_090060.1, read on the forward strand.
CTCCAGCCAGGGCAACATGGCTACAGCTACAGTATAGCCCAAGCATGCTCTCCTGCTGTATCATGCTGTGACAGACTGTAGGCCTACTGTACACATTTACCAGTTATCTTGCCCTACATCCAACTCCAAGAAGGTTGCTGCATCCTCAACATTGGTCTTTATGTTACATACAACTGACCAAACATGCCGATCAAAGTTTGTTGACCTTGTGTCAACTATAAAATAACGGTGCATTTTTTTCACAAACATGCACACAGTTTCATTATACATTTAGTCATTTAGCAGACGCTCTTATCCAGAGCGACTTACAGTAAGTACAGGGACATTCCCCCCGAGGGAGTGAAGTGCCTTGCCCAAGGACACAACGTCATTTGACACGGCCAGGAATCGAATTGGCAACCTTCAGATTACTAGCCCGATTCCCTAACCGCTTAGCCACCTGACATTTTAAATATTTCTCCTCTCTTCGCTGGAGTCCAGACAGAAAGCAGTTTTATCCACCAATGTTTGTGTGTGTGAGAGGGAGAGAGTAGAGACAGATTTGGCATGAAGGTTTTAAATGGGTGAACTTTGACTGAACCCCTATTGGGACAGATGCGGCTTCACTCATCTGCAATGGAATGTCCAAAAGATTGTCTCAATATCATCACAGAGAGGAAGTAAGGAATCCAGACAGGTTGGGAATATGACACCAATGGGACACAACACCAGGGATGAAGGGAGTGAGACTTGTGAGGGAGGTTAAGGCTTTGGTCTCAGACAAGAATAGGCCAATAGTTGCAGTGAACAACACAACAAAAATACATTTAAAAGTGAATGAATCTATTTTCAGTTTGCCTGTTAGAGGTTGGGCCATGAGTCATTGCCTCTAAGTTTGCAGCGATAGCAGTATAAAAATACCCCACCTCATTGCTGTGCAGATTTTGGAACAGTTTTAATTTAGTGGGTGTTTTTTGTTTTTACTTAAGCTCTGGAGTCTAGCTCTGATTCTCTGCTGAGATTATTTGATCTGCTAACCTAACATAAAAAAACGCAGAAGCCATCGTGTTCCGACAGACATGTTACTGCGGCATCTTTCTTCACAGAGGCAGAAGTTGTTTGCGTGTAGTCATGGCGATAGAAGCCTTGTTTCTGATAAGACTCCAAATGAGCGGAGGTCTGTCAGGAGAAAACAACCCTGATTTAGACTGAGGTTTAATCTTGTTTAACCCATATGACAAATACACGTACGTAATATCACCTGCAAATAAATGGACAAACAGAGGAAATCCTTGAGCATCAATACATGTTTGTACGACCGGCAAATGTCACAGGAACAATCAATTAATGAGTATTGATGACCTCAAATGACGCAATTAATCGAGATAGGGACGACTTTGCCTGCAGTTTTGACATATGGTAAACAATCTCTAACTGATATGTAAATCAATACTCCAGGGCCCTGATGCACACAGAAAGGAACCAGGGCGCCTGTGTATTGAATCCTGCCCTGTGTCTGTAACTGTGTCTGTCATTTGTAAAGAAAAGCCCTGTGAAAAAGTGAAAAGACAGAGAATAAATACAACATGACCAAGTGAAAATGTGATTGAATATTTTAATAGAAAAACAATCCTTGTGACAAACTAAAAACAAACCTTAGTAGGCGGTCAAAGTTTAAATAGCCATTATGCATTTTCCCAACACGTTATCAGTACTCACACTGGAGCCAGTGAGTGCAGAGAATCACTTGTTATTAAAATGGTTACTATTAAAAACTGGTTCTCTCACTTAATTCTCCTCATGGCTTCCTGGCAACTTTAAAAAATATATTGAACAAGGTGCCAGACAGAGAAATGAAAATCTCCCATTACAGAGAGGACAAAGATCATATCAACAAGCGTGATGGCTAATTTATTCCATGACACAGGCACATACTGTACATAGAGACATGGTATTCAGACTTGTATTGTATGACAAACCCAGCCCTTCCCTTTCTCCTCTCCTATCCTCTGGGGTAATGTTAAAGAGGCCCAGCTGTGAACACTTAGAAACACTAGTAATATATGTACAAAAATGACGTACTTGCTGGGTTTTGGGAATTAGATGCAGCTCTGCAGATGATAAAAGATACTTTCCTACTGGTGGGAATACCAAGGAGAGGGGTAGGAATAAGGATTAATCATTAAAAAGTGAACAATCAATGTGACGCAAAAGTACTTCAAGTAACCCCCCACATCTATCTAAATGTGTTTGATGTTCCTTTCAAGGTAGCGTTCAATACGCAGTGTCACATGCATATGTGGAAAAGAATATCCTAAATATATTAAAACCCTCAAAATGTTACTTCAAAGTCACAACCATTCAAAAATATATACGGGATACCCCCTGAAACTAATCCCCACATCCCACCAACTGAAAGTACCAATCCCTACTTGGTATTGGTTTAAACCTGTAATCCCTTAAGTACCCTCAGATGTAGGTGCCTTCAACTACCACAACACACAATAATCACAGCTTAACCTGTTATTAAAACCAACATCAATGTTGAGGATTGGGATTAAACTTCATAATCAATATACACTGTTTTATGTTCATTCAGTTTCTAAACAGATGTAATTTGTTTAAGATTAGTTTGAGGTCTGGAAAATCAATTAGTGGTGCAAAGTGATCAGAAACACCAGACAGCTCACCAAATTGACCTTAAAGCCTCATGAGTCATGAGGCCTTGCAGTGGGTGGTAAAATGTGGTCCCCATCCTCTTGACCAAAAATCAAAAGCATTACAGTGCACTTTTGGTTTCCATACCAAAAGGTTTGACAGTCAAGGGCAGAAGATCCTCAAGTTCTATTATCAAAGCTAACAACTATCTAGTTCTTGCACATAAGGGTCCGTCACATAACGATCATTATACCATGGAGACCTGAGGACAGACTGAGTCAGGTTCTAAAAAAATGTACCTGAGGCAGAAACTTGAGAAAAGGCACCAGCATTGCCTCAATTGCCCTCTGAAGGCTGAGGTTGCTACTGGTGATTGAGCCTTGGCGAACACAGGACATCTTGGGTCAGACATCTGGTTCTTAAATTACATAGCGATCTTCTTCCTCTGTGAGAGTACAGCACAAAACTATTGCAGAGCTAGGTTTTTTGTAATGTTGTTATTTGTCTAGTTTGTATCTTTAAGATCAGTTGCCATTTCCCCTTTGGTTTTGGTCATTACAATGATAATGCTAAAAGACCATTTAGAACTAGAGAGATGCAATCCTAGACTGTGTCTGAGAGGGAACCGCACCCTAGGTAACCCCAGAAAGTGCTGTTATACAACATGGTGAAATTACAGAGAGAAAAAAAAGATTAATCAGCCCCAGGGCTAAATGTCTGGTGTATTTGAATGAGGGGGAATGTCAAATAAATTCAGAGACCATAAAGATGAAAAGAAAATAATGAATTCCCCATGTATGATCAGACTAATTCTGGCTTTGTGTTAGCATCAATCACAAATGACTCACTGGTTAGGAGAGAAAGAGAGAGACAGAGAGAGAACATATGAAAGAGAGAAAACGGTAGGAACAGATGAGAAAAGGGCTGAAGGGCCAACCACTGACAATAAGGAACAATAAGATGAAAGATTAGATAATAGTTTTGTATGAAGATACTGATCCTTTCTTAGTTTTCAGACAGATTGCGATGCCTGTGTATGCGCATGTCACATCCTGATGATCAACACCTTACATGCCAAGGTCAGCAAGGGTTAACGAGTTGCTATAGCAACAGTCAGAAATAAATAAATCGCTGTCACTCACAAATGGAATAGAAGGTGAAGTGCATCCTGGGAAAATAAATGATTGTTAAACCAGAACCGTCAATAATTATTATTTCTATTGTTTGTGTAATTAATTAAATAATTAAATAATTATGTCTTTACAATTTTTGCACTAGGTTAAATTAATACAATATTTTACATGTTGAATTATTAATTGACAAAGAAATCCTTCAGTTTAACGTCATCATTGGATGCACTATATTGTTTCTCCTGCAACATAAAATTGCTTTAACCTTTGATATTCATGCATTGTCTCTACAGGTGGATGAAGTTCTCAGCAGGAGGTGGCTCCTGATTTTGAGCCCCAGGAGTTTGGCTGATCAAAATACTGCTGTGTGTTACCTTCCAGGGAAAAATCTTGCTTCTAAATGAACACTGTGCTAGTATAGATGGTTTAGACCATGTCATGTTTGGTGTGTGAATCCCAAAATGGTTATCCTGAATCAATTGTGGTACATTTGGCCATACATTACAAAGCATGTACCCTGCTTCCTATCTCTTAGTTCAGAAGGGCTGCCCTTCAGTGGTTTTGCGCCCATGATAATTACCTGGCGCCAGTCCAAGGACATCAAGACTGTGGTGAGGGCTGACAGTAACATAAACATGTAGAGAAAAATACCTAAACTCTTACAAAATATACACACATTGGCATCCACATACTTAAAAAATGCTCACATCACACATGGGCAAAAGAGACACGGTGAGTGTGAGTGACAGCTTCCTATAAAAAGATGGATTTCTGTTGTTTTTAACATCCTTCAAACACGTTGTGCCCTGAAGCTAACTCAGTGGAATGTTTGAAACAGTTTGCCCCTTCAGCCCTCCACCAGAGCTAGATTGTGGAGTTGTCTGTGTTTAACTTGATGTATGTAGCAATGCAGCTGGAAGGTTACAAGTCCTTTGGCAGTGGCTGTATTTTGCTGAAAGGACAAATAGTAAACTGTGATGAAACAGGAAACTGCCTATGAACACACACACAACAAAAAGGACACTAAACATTCATCCTCAGAAACCTAATTCAAAGAACCCATGTCCTTGAAATGGAACATGGTCAGGATATGGGGATACATTCTTGGTGGATAAACACAGTTATTTAATACTTCCTTTTGACCAGTGTACCGATAAATCTTAAAAGCTATCTGATCTGCTAACATTTTCTTACGATTGAATTTCAAGCTGCATTTCCATATCATATATTACATATATAGACTGTGTTATGTGATGAGATCATAAAGTCAAGTATTGATTTTTCCACAGGCTGCCCTCTGAATAAAGTACACTGTAATCCCACTGCAGTTTGTGTTCAGTTAAAACAAAACCAAAGACAACATTTAACAGCAATGCAGTTTGATTTACAAAACAACTGACATCTTTATTGACACCACAAAGTGAGTATTCGAAGAAATGAGGACATCCAAAATTGTTTATAAAACACTTTAGCATCATTTGGTCACACTATTATAAATGACAAAGGATACGGTTCTCATCTTTACCCAGGAGTATAAGTAGCTCTACACTGCCATCTAGTGCTGCTAGTTGGTCAGATGTCTGAGCGGTTACGGAATCAGGCTTTTAATCAGAAGGTTGCTGGTTCGATTTCCCGGCCGTGTCAAATGACGTTGTGTCCTTGGGTAAGGCACTTCACCCTACTTGCCTCGGGAGGAATGTCCCTGTACTTACTGTAATTCGCTCTGGATAAGAGCGTCTGCTAAATGACTAAATGTACAACAACATCAATAATAATTGACAAAAAAATCAATACAATGTTTAGTTTGTAGTGTATGTGTGTACGTGCATGTGTGATGCCCAACAGCCTGTTGGCTTGTTGAGGAATGAATGGTTGTTGGTCATTGTGTGCCAGTACATTGTCAGATGTTGAAGTCACCTGGTATTTTAAGGTCAAAGGTTCATTATACTGGATGTTTTATGTAGAGAGAATGTTTATGTTGTCCCTTCATTGTTTGCTTTGGCAATATTGTTTAACCTGAACATTCATGCCAATAAAGCATTTTGAATTTGAATTTGAGTGAGTGAAAGGACAGATGGAGAGAGAAAGAGAGATAGAGAGAGAGCATAAAAGCAATGCTGAGAGGCGCATTTTCAACACATATGTTTTGCCTCTGGCTAACAAGCCTATTTTACCATACATTTCCATGAAAACAATACCTTTGTTGCTCACTTATATTGAAAGTCAATAGCAGACTCTGAAGAGGCATGCTGTATTAGAAAACAAATATGAACGTAGAAAGCAATATATCTAGCTGAAATGTAGAAATTAAATAAAAATGGCATTCTAATATATTGTACAATTTAAAATGACAATGAATTCAGTTATGATAGATTTCAGAGCTTTGTTAAATTCTGACATCTAAGAGTCATATCGTGAATAACATTTCAAGATTGTAAAGGGTCTTGAAAGTAATGTCATCGTTCAAAAACATTAGAGAGATTATGTAAAATGCATGGTCATCTGCACAATAGTTAATTTGTTAGCTGTTTAACATAGAATACATAGAAAAAGAGAATCTGTTCTTGAGTGTGTACTGTCTACTGTGTGATTTGACAGTAGTGAATTTACCAAGGAGATTTCCCCAGAGACCACCCCTGCCAATACCAACAGGTACAGCTGAGACCAGAAGCTATAAACAGGATGACCGCCAGGGCAATTAAGAGGCCGACCGCTATGATGGACACAGTGACAGCCCACACGAAGGTACGCTTGGAGAAGTCGATTAGTGGGCTGCGCAAGGCGAACCGTGCCTTCCGCGCCCTCTCGCGGCTCTGAGGAGGGTACCGGGCCGTGTTGACGCCCTCCATGCCCAGGGACCTGACTAGGCATGCCCGGTGGTGACTGAGCTGATCGAACGTGTGCTTGCCATGGTAACGGCCCATGCCACTGTTACCTGTTAGATTAGAGGTCATATAGGTGAGGTCATACAACTGAAAGTATATTCCTGTGATATTTCTTTCTGACTGTCTGACTTTCTGAATGCCTCATCCAAAAATTGGAGATCAGTTGAACTGAAAGGCAACACAGCTCAAAAGCACATCAGCATAATTAAATAATACTTCTGTCTATATTGTAAGGTAAGTCCAAAGCCCTGCCAATGTCCACATTTTCCGCCTCTTGTATCTACTTTACAGCATGGCCTTTTTCTACCTACCCAGCCCTGAGATTAAGGTCTTGAATATGTGTATAAGCCTCATCATAAAGTAGACTTCTTACCCACACCCCCAAAGGGCAGAGAGTTGAGAGTATAGTGCATCATTACATCGTTGACTGTCACACCTCCACTGGTGGTCTCAGCTAGCATCCTCTTAATTGTCTATTTGACAGAAGGAGAGGAACAGAAAGATACATCACTGTAATTTAGTTTTAACAACACGTGTCACCAGCTCCCCTGGTTAGGCTCAGCTTACGTTTTTGTCGCAAGAGAAGACATAGAGTGCCAGAGGCTTCTCTCGTTCGTTGATGAAGCGAATGGCGTCGTCCAGGTCGCTGACAGGCACGATGGGCAGCAGGGGCCCGAAGATCTCCTCCTGCATGATCCGGGCATGAGGGGGGACGTCTTTCACCACAGTGGGGGCTGGGGAGGATGCACACACAGCTCCAACATCAATGCTGTTGATAAACTAGTGGGGTATTGTCAGAGAAACTTTAAGGTAATATTGATGGATTGAGTCATGGTTACAGCTACGACTTGATTTGCGGTAAAATATTTTTTGTACAGAAAAGGAACACTATAGGGTCCAGCCTTCAGCCTACCACATGTGCCCTGTGCACCATTCTAACTCCATACCCATCGGTCCAATTCAGTTCACAAGTTCCTTCCTGTAACGCTGTGCACACTGCCCTGAGGGTGCAATCCCACACCCACTACAGGTTCCTACTGTACATCTCTTTGAATAAAAATGCTAATTGAATAAATGTACATACCGATGTAGCACTGTGATGAGTCACTCTGCCCACCCACCGCGGCTGTGTATCCCTCCAGCAGACCCATCACTCTGTTAAAGTGGCGCCTGTTGATGATGCGGCCGTAATCTGGTGAGGATTTGGGGTCCGGACCATAGAATTCCTGGAATTGGTTAAAAATCAAGGATTAGATGCTATTACATGGAACAGCTGATATAAATACTAGCCAATCTCAAGATGCACTTTGAATTGGTTTCACTGTACTTTATATTCTACATTTTGTTCATCTAATGCCGAATGTGATTGATTCAGTTTAGGTTATAATACATTGAGGTTGTGTTGAGATTGCATTGGGGACTGACCAGTAATGTTTGACGTATGCCCTCCACCACTCTGTTCTGTATGCTGGGTTCACACAGGATGTAGTCTGGAGCGATGCACGTCTGACCACAGTTCATAAACTTTCCCCACGTGACACGACTGGGGACAATGTAACAAAAGTCAATTCATGCTGACGAGTCCTTCATCCACATTGCTGCTGGAAACTGACATTGGGAGAAACTGTATACAATCCTGTATAGCCCACAGTACGAACACTTTCATAGCCATAAGAAAACAATTGTTCTGCCAAATGTTTCTGAAACCAACTCTAAATTAACTAGCATATTTGTGCATACCTTATTTTTGCAGTGTGTTAATTGTAAGTATTAATCTATTTGAATCTCACCGGCAGGCAACTCTGAGGTCACAGTCCTTGTCAATGAAACAGGGGCTCTTCCCCCCCATCTCCAGAGTGACGGGTGTGAGGTGGCGTGCGGCGGCTTGCATCACCAGTTTACCCACAGTGCTGTTCCCCGTGTAGAAGATGTGATCAAAACGTTGCTTCAGCAGCTCCTGTGTCTCTGAAACTCCACCTGTCACTACAGGGTAGAGTTCCTTCAAGAAAAAAACATCAGTCCAATGTTAAAATGTCTCCCAAAAAACAGGGCACAAATATTGATTTAATAAAAAGATTATTCAAACCCTATATTAGTATTTATTAGTATTTAGGAATAACATTCAATATTTTGTGAGATCTATCTATATGTGTTTATGTAATAAAAGGGAAAAAATAAATTTGTGTTTTGTTAATACCTTTGTTGACATACATTAAATAGTGGATGACAAATCAAAAAAGAAATAATTATCTATAGACGTTAGTCATTTCTTTATCAGTGCTTTGCAAGTCACTGGCTATATGCCCACAGTTTATAGATCAGGCCACATGTCAGACAAGAGAGTCTAAAGTACAGACCTGGTCTAGATACTGGGGGAGCAGGGCTCTGAGAAGAGCTGAGGAATGCTCACTCAGCTCAGACGGTTTCACCACAGCTGCGTTGCCTGCAGGGAGAGAATGAGGCATTTGTGTGAATGGGATGACATCACAGTATGGAGCAAATACAGTTAGCTAAGGGTCTGGGAAAGAAGGGTTCAGGGTTCAGTTTCCCTGTTGGAAACAAGAGCTCAGTCGGGAAAACAGTAGTCTTTGTCATCATTAATTACACACAGTACAGCTCTGTTGAGCTTTACACTTTAAGTTAAGGTATCATCAAAATGCTGTAGTAGAAATGCATACTTGCATACATAAATGCATACTGCATAGAATAAACTAAGAAGGAAGAAAAAGCCATAATACTTAGAAGGGGTTGCCAATGCTATGTACAGGGCCACCATGCAACATTAAGAAATAATATGTATAAACATAGTCAGAAAATTGGAGATAAGGATTTGTGGGAAGAGAACCCCACAGGAATCCCTACCAGCAGCAATGGCCCCGATTAGGGGCTGCAGAGTGAGAGCCCAGGGGTAGTTCCAGGCCCCAATGATGAGCACCACTCCCAGGGGCTCTGGCTGGATGTACACCTTGTCAGTGAGAGTCAGGATACTCTTCTCCATTGGCCGTGGGGCTGCCCACTCAGAGAGTTTTCCCATTGCCAGGATGATCTCATTCTCTAAGCCTATCAGCTCATAGAGGGGTGTATCGTACTGGCTCTGATGGGACACAAGACACACAATTTGACAGAGAATTAGAAATTATTAAGGTGTCTATTGCTTACAGAAAAATTGCTGGTTTTAAGTCATTCTTTTTAAGAACATATTTTTATTTATTATTATTTTATTTTTATTACCAGGAATAATGCTACTGTAAATTCCCCAGCCACTTCATTCTTACCCTGTTAATGTCTTGTTTGAGGGCAGTGGCGATCTCCCCTTGTCTGTCTGTAATCATCCTCAGAAGGGATTTCAGCTGCTCAACTCTAAACTTTTGGGGTCGTGACCTCCCAGTGATAAATGCCTCCCTGGCACACTCCACAGCCTGCCTCTCCATGTTCATCTATCAGCAGCAGACAGTACCTGTGTGCACACCATACACTCAATAACAGTCTAGAAGTATTTACAGAATCAACTATGATCACTTTCTAATCACATGAATATGCTCCAATTTGTGAGCTTGCAAACTGATATTGGAGTTTATGTAAATGAGTGATCTACACTCACTCGTCTACAATGTTAAGGGTTATAATTTGATCAAATGTAATTAAAGTCGGCCTATATCCTTCTATTAATTTGATAGAATTGAATTTTAAAAATCCACGCGTTGACATTAACTGTTTACTAGTATTAGTTATACCCACAACGTAAAAGCCAAAATAAACGATTTATTTTTTACTCTCGTTATCTATGACAGCAACTTTCTGTAGAATTGTATAATATTGTACTTACGCATGAATTAAATACTGTCCGGTTAAACGTTGTATTGTATTGCTTGACGCCGTCAAATTTTCATTCCACAAACCCCTCTGTCATGTATCACAGCTTTGCATAATTATTCCCTCACCGTCCGCTTAAAAGCATAACCGACTGGTGCCTGCGCTGCATTATTATAGAGAATTGTCCCGTTTCTGGCTGACTGACGTGGCTGTGGGCGTTTCGGTGGACAATTAATGTTGTGTTGCCGTGATATCGGTTTACAGGACTGCTTGTCAATGCCAGTTTTATCATTAACTTTTGAACGTGTGACAAAACACAAAACCAGAGGTGTATTTCGTTCTGGATAAGAGCGTCTGCTAAATGACTAAAGTGTATTTGTGTGTGTGTGGTAGTAGTAAACAATTTACCACAAAGTTATGATACTAATAAGTACTGTACCATCATAAATGTGTAATACTGCTAAAATGCTTTTTAGATTCTCCTGCAATTGTGAAAAGAGAACTTGAAATTATTAAGGCGTTTCAGTACACTGTGTTAAAATGTTTAATTCCTACTCATGTGGATATAATCAATTTACAAACCTTTCATATAGTAGAGCCACATAACACATTTTGTTTAATTATTTTCCTTCACTAGGCAAAGATTTCTTAATACAAGTGCTGGACACTCCGGCTTTCACAAGTTATGTTTAGGACACATGAAATGTTTAGGACATGTGAACACAGAAAATGTAAAAGCTTAACATACATATCCAATTAGATATAAATGATCAAAAAATGTTTTAAGGATTTTCATAGATTATTTAGAAGATGCAGTTGTGTTAATGTTGAACTACAGTTGCACCAGCAGTGATACCACAGAAGGTAAAATCAAGTTCAGAAAGAAAGGTGGCATCCCTCGTGACTTCCTCTTCAGCCAGAACGCAGGAACCTCTGCAAAAAACACAAGACACAAAATGGCTTCTAACATCATTCTCATACAATCAGGGTACAAATCATCACAGAGTTGGCATAGCAAAGATAAGAGGGCTGAATGGCAGATACAATGGAAGTTATCATGTGAGGACAAGGGTGTGGATGTCAACAAACAAAGGTACAAGTGGGGGCCAAACAAAAGTTCTTTTAAACTAGGAGAATGAGGCATGACGGGTAATTAAAAGGGGGGTTGATGGCAGAGCGTTATGTGGTAAGACTTCCAGGACAACACGGTGCATTGTTTCGACCACACAAAGCCATTCTTGTTTTAGACCCCAAGTCTTTGGTTCAGTGGGAGTTTGAGGGGGAGCATTCTCATGTCTGGCTTATCTTTGGGAACATGTACAATTCATGATTGCAGAAGAAAAATTGCACTGGTTATTCACACAAATAGGTTTAAGTATGTACTTTATGAAAGTTGAGTGATTATAATGATAAAAAAAAACACCTCAAGGATGTCATTCATATGTCAGTCTATTATTTTGTCTCTCTTCTTTATCTCTCCCTACATCCACCCTGTCTTCACAGATAATGAATCCTGCCTAGTTCCTGCTTTAAACCAATCATTAACTGGTGTGTCCATTGTTTTACAGCTACAATGTACAAATTACTTTTTCGTTAGAAGTACTACATGATTATTTTCGAAGGAAGTTTGATTAAATCCAACTATTTGGAAATGCCATGTGAGCCACGGTATGTCACGTACCTGGCTTGACAGGGTTTTTTGTCAGATGTAGGACATCACATTCACTGCTGTGTCTGAAACACTTTTTCCATGACTGTGTGCTTTGGTTTGTTGGGATAAATGTATGAGATAAAATGGACAAATGTTGAAATGTTGTTGCTCTGTGGACCACAAGTGCATTACACCATGTAGTAAAAAGGGTATTTACATTTACATTTAGTCATTTAGCAGACGCTCTTATCCAGAGCGACTTACAGTAAGTACAGGGACATTCCCCCCCAGGGCAATGTGGGTGAGGTGCCTTGCCCAAGGACACAACGTCATTTGGCACGGCCGGGGAATGGAACTGGCAACCTTCTGATTACTAGCCCGCTTCCCTCACCGCTCAGCCACCTGACTCCCACCATGTATTTGGTATGTAACTATTATGAGAATTAGAATCAGAATACGTTTAAACCGCAAAGTAGTTTACTTTGGCGGGTGGGTGCATACAGTAAACATATAATAACATATCTTATGGCTATATCACAGTTTCCAGTAACTAATGAACATGAGCAGTCGTTCACTAATCCCTCACTTTTCAAAAAATAAAAAGATATCCATGGATTTTAAATACATTCGAATCTCTCAATGGGTGCTAATATAGGTAAGTAGTGTTGTGTACGTTTTCTCCACACCTTTTGATTTCCGGTTCAAGGTACAACCAGGAGAAAACCAGAATGTTCTCTATCACAGTAGAAGTGTGAAGTAGAAGGGTGCACAAAAGTTCTTTAGTTTTGCCAACTCAGCCCTTGAGTAACCTTTTCACATCAGAAAATTGCAAGTTTGAATATCTTACACACCAAACACCAAAACTTTGTTTCAATTGTTCTCACAGACTCTACTCTAAAACCACTAGAAGAAGATTTGACCAAATAGGAGCAATAAAGGAAACAGTAAATGATGCGCCGTGAAAATTCTTGTTGGGCATTGTAATAAGTACAACTCTTTTTAAAAATAATTTACTTCAGAAAGATAAATATTTGAGGATGAGATTAGCATGACTTGTCCACCGTAGTAAATTGTTAAGAAGGATACATATTAATCCTGTGTTTAGCAAAAGTAAATATCCTCACCATAAAATTAAATTAATATGGTTACTTATAAATATCTTTGAAATCCGTACTCAACACATCAAGGGTGTCATACCTGTACTATGAATGCTGCCAGAACGGCAAACATGGCCAGCAGTGCCATGCGTCTGAGCCTCCCCAGGTTGACAGGTTTGAGCAGGAAGAAGCGTGCCCAGCTCAGCTTCTTGGCAGTATGTGGTGGGTAGCGCATGTCGTTGGTGCCCTCCATGTTGAGCTTCTTGATGAGGCAGCTGCGCAGGTGGCTGAGCTGGTCAAAGCCGTGCTGGCCGTGGTATCGGCCCATGCCGCTGTTACCTGCGTGGGGGGTGGGGAGGGGATCAGAATAGGGTCACAGAGGTGTAAGGGTGCTATGGTATTAGAATCTTGGTCAACCAACAGATGATGCCAAGACAATTTGATGATGCATGTGTGTGTTTCTGATTGGTGAAATGAGATGGAGGAGGTCAGAGAGATACAGAGTGACATGAGGGGTTATAAATTAGTTAAATTAGTTAGTTAGTTAATTGTAACTTGTCTAACTACATGCTCTTATTGCTCTTATGCTTCATGTTTGGTTACCCACAATGTTTGGGACTATCTCGTTGTTATGATCATTGACCTATGCACTTTTGTAAAGCTCTCTCTTGGAAGTCACTTTCGATAAAAGCATCTGCTAAATGCATAAATGTAATTTAATTTAATGTAATGTAAAGCGTGTGCCATATCATCTTTTTATCAAACAGTGGTGCCTTCTCACCGACTCCTCCGAAGGGCAGTGCGCTGATGGTGAAGTGCACCAGACAATCATTGGCTAGAAGGGCCCCACTGGATGTCTCTGCTATCACCCTTCTGATCAGCTATAGGACAGTGGATAGATCAAAAGATCAGATTAGATGTGGGTAAAGGTTTAGGTCAATGCTGCATACGCATTATAAAAAACTTACTGAATGTAGTCATATAAAATTAATCAGACACAAATGGAGACGGGCTTAGGGGATTTTCTAGACGCTTAAAGTTGACGTGTGATGCATAATCAGATATCCTAAAATCTGCAAATCAAACATTTGACACTTTTGGGGATTTTTCACCAGGTTATCCTTTGTGAGAAAATGGTTGATGGATTTCACCTTGTTGTCTGGCGAGAAGACATAGAGGGCCAATGGCTTCTCTCTCTCCTTGATGAACTGGATGGCCTCGTCCACTCCGCTCACTGTGATGATGGGCAACAGCGGCCCAAAGATCTCCTCCTGCATTACTTTGGACTCCCCAGTTACATCCCTTAACACAGTAGGGGCTGGTTGGAGACAGACGGTGTGACTGAGTGTGTGTATGTACTGCCAGTATGTCTGTGTGTGTGTATGAGAGCGTATGAGAGTAATTATGTAGATGTGTGCGCGTGTGCATATTTCAGGAGGCTCTGACCAGACACACACACACACACAACACCCCAATAAACACCAACCAATGTAGCATTGTGATTGGTCACTATCTCCTCCGACAGCCACTGTGCTCCCCTCCATCAGACCCATCACCCTCTTAAAGTGGCGCTGGTTGATTATGCGTCCGTAGTCCTCAAACGTCTTGGGGTCTTCCGTATAAAATTCCTACCAAAAGTACAGAAGGGCATGCACAAATGTCTGCTAAATCAACCTCAATTGTAAACAGAGAGGGTTGTAAATCAGATGGTCCAAACGTACAGACTATTGAGCACTGACCTTAATGTTTTTCCTGATTTCCTCCACCACTCTGTTCTGTATGCTGGGTTCACACAGGATGTAGTCTGGAGCGATGCACGTCTGACCACAGTTCACAAACTTTCCCCACGTGACACGTCTGGGGACCAAGAATGAACAATTCATTATTTAGTTTTGAGCACAGAATAAAATTGGCCACCGAGTTTTCAACTGTTTTATAACAAACTGACACAAGAATTCTTAGCAATGCCCATGCTAACAGAATCAGAACCACATCAACAGTTGACAAGTGAGTGTGCAATCCCTTCAGCGAACAGTACACATTCACAATTTTCCTCATTGAGAAAGACTTGACACAAGAGTTTTAGCAATTCCTTTTCTGTTTTCTTATAGTATGGTGGAAACTTAAACAGAATAGGAAACCTCAGGCTACTCACCGGCACGCCACTGTGAGGTCACAGTCCTTGTCAATGAAACAGGGGCTCTTCCCCCCCAGCTCCAGAGTGACGGGTGTGAGGTGGCATGCGGCGGCTTGCATCACCAGTTTACCCACAGTGCTGTTCCCCGTGTAGAAGATGTGATCAAAACGTTGCTTCAGCAGCTCCTGTGTCTCTGAAACTCCACCTGTCACTACAGGGTAGAGTTCCTAAACAGAAAATAATATTTTATATAGCAAAAGCGTTACACAGCAGTAGCATTCATTCAAATAAAATAATACATTATTTACTGTGCTTTTGTTTTGCAACACCATATACTTATTTTTGTCCTGACAAAAAAATTTGATTCACAGGAATGTCTAATTGTGAAGTCTTCCTTTAAAATGTAAGTAAAAAAAATAAAACAAAGAGAAAAAAGAGTAAAAAATGTATTTGGGCTTTACCTTATCCAGGTAGATCGGGAGAAGTTCCTCCATTACCTTGGCTGAGTGAGAGCTGACTTCTGAAGGCTTAATAACAGCCGCATTACCTGTAAAAAGGATGATCTGCTTGTCATTACATTGCTTTAAGATATCACTCTAATTTTTAAGACTGTTATCCTACAAACCAAGTCGAGTGATATGTTATGATATGACAAGCTCTTTCATTTGTTGCAATATAGACAGCAATTACCATGCTACTACAATACCTGCAGCAATAGCTCCCACCAGAGGCTGAAGGGTGACAGCCCAGGGGTAGTTCCAGGCCCCAATGATGAGCACCACTCCTAGTGGCTCTGGCTGGATGTACACCTCGTCAGAGATGGTGAGAAGGTTCTTCTCCACAGGGCGAGGGGCGGCCCACTGAGACAGTTTGTCCACGGCTAGGTGTATCTCCCCCTCCAAGCCCAAGGTCTCAAAGAGCTCTGTGGCATTTTTACTCTGTGTCCGATAAAGCAGAATGGATATATATTTATGGGAAGTATTAGGCAGCATGCAGCATTGTGTGTTGACACTCAGCTGTTAAGCAAGCACCTTAAAACAAGTGAACTCAGTTCCAGTCCTTTTGGCAGGTGTCGTAGTTTAAAACTTAGAGCACATGGACACATTTATGCACTACTGGTACTGCATAAATACATGCAATTAAGTAGTCAGGGCTTACCTTTCTTTTGACAATATGTAAACAAATCCTGAAAGCAAGCGCAATCCCCTAATAATAAACCAGTGCAGCGTCTCACCTTGTTGAGGTCCTTCTTGACGGCTTGAGCTATGTCTGTACGCCTCTCCGAGATGAAGCGGAGGAGAGACTTCAACTGGTGAAGTCTGTATTCAAGAGGTTTGGACTTCCCAGTCTGGAAAGCTCGCCTTGCACGCTCAACTACCAGCTGCTCTCGAGACATCTAGGTCAAGATTGGGCATGAAAGATCACGGGATTGCAATTTAATGTGATGATGTTATGTGGTCTTGAACAATGTATTATCTAATAGCAACAACAGCTACCACCAATTCAGAATTAGCTCGGAAGCTATCAGTAATCTTTTCAATGGTTGAAGCTTTACTATAGTCTACCGCTATACTAATAATAAGGTTAATTCTTACCGTAAGAGGCAGCTGAGCACCTATAAAAATGCCAAAATATTGGTTCTGTATATCAAATGTTTTTGCACACACTTTGACAGCATGCGGGTGTAGTCGCAACAGAAACTACGTAATCACGCTGGAAAGTCATGAACCAATCACTGACTAGTACACAGCAAGATGGTTGGTTACCCGAGATGTCAATCCATTGCAACGTAATCATAGCTTTGAAAAAGGTTCTTGTCCTAAATGATTCTGAGAACAATGCCAGTCTCTTGATGTATTTTTTTGTCACATTTTCTGTTTAATAAACATGTTTATGCGCATTTGCAGGAATCCTTGGCTTCTTCAGAGTCTATGTTACCGTTTTTGTCCGGGAAAAAAATCTGTTTAAGATTAGGCAAGTTTTAAACAAAGGTGGGAATAGTTCACAGAGCAAGATTTTTAGACTAATTTAAATGATAAATAACAAGAAAGACACCAATTGAAATTTAAAATGTTCTTTTTAATAAACAAAGGCTGCATTTGTAGAGTTCCATAAAGAACAAAGAGAAATGCCCCTGGTGTAACACAAATATCAAGTAAAACAACAACAACTCTCATTAAAAAATAGGAGCGTGGAAATTAGTTGCATTTTCATGGTCGTTTCAGGGGGTGGCTTGACCATCACAAGGGGTTGATATTAATATACATGTAGCTCGAGCTGGAGAGGCGCAAATAACTGGGGTGCATACATTCATTCTACATCTCTACAGGTATGACATGTGCTTAGTACCAATGTTTTGCTTTAACAGTCCATCTTAAGTACTCTACTCTCCATTAACCATTGATACTCAGGGACTGTGGTCCTAACTACTGCATGGCTATAGATAGATGCACAGGATTTGGTAAGATCCAGACAGGGCTTACTTACTGTTCTTTTTTTGTTCTGTCTTCACTTTGTATTGTAAAGGCTTTGTGTGGTGCGGAGTGCTCACGAGCAGGAGAAAAAGGGTACAGGAAAATAAATGCAAAAACAAATCACAGACACTGATATGCTTATTAAAAAAAGAACATCAAATAAGCCTAGTGGCCACGGGTTGCCAGTTTATGCATTTATACACACAAGAGTTTATTCACACTTGTACATAGGAAAACTTAAGAGGCTGCCCTCTTCATACCATACTTTAAAACAGGCTTCTGATGCGACTCTCTTTTTCCATTATTGAATGTGTACCACTGGCCTTAAGCACAGCTAATGTGCACACACGCATACAAACAGCAAAACAGTGCTGCAGGCCCAGTGGAATGACTGAGGGGGGGTGGATGGGACAGGACACTGAGGAGACATGGATGGATGCTAGGCAGTGCCTCTTGACTTCAAATAGATATCAGATTTGATCTCCATGCAGAATACCAGTATGTACAATAAATGAACATTCCTTATTAAATGTTCCATGGATAGATTAGGAGCTGCCAGTGTCACTGGCACTCTTGTGCCAGACTAGGTCTTTAACCCCTTGGCAGAAGTGGGCAATGTGTATTACATTTCTTGATGTACAAAAAAGTATTGTGCTCTTTGATTGATAGGCAGGGCATCCAATTATGTCCTCACTTCACCACCCACCCCCCCTCCCCGATCTCTCACTGTGCTCATACACGCATTCACTCACTCTCGAGAAAACTAAATAAAATCACATGCACAACATACAAATATGTACATGTTCTGAAACATCAATTTCCTTGAAAATCAGCTACAGTTATTAATGTATGAACATAAAAAAGTTTGTTTCTGTATTATTCAGTAAAATGAAACTCAAGGTAACTACTCAAGTAAATTGACCATCCCATTTATGAACCACCTGCTCATGACCCCATCTATAAGATCGAGGGTTTATGCTGGTCTCCCCCTGAAATGTTTTCTGGGAGGGAAAGAAAGTCATGCCATTTTCACTGATGCCTCAGAGGTTCTGTGTCATTTATGTTTTGACATAGCATAGTTCTCCAAGTGGCCACCAGTGATGTGTTGATGTGTACAGAATGGACGTATCTTCTTTAGGACAAACAACCCTTTTCCACACCAAGCAATGAGAGGGAGAGCTGATTCTGTGCAGGCAGGCATAGAGGGAGGGAGACGGGAAGGAGAGAGACCATCTCCCCCATCCTTTTTCAAGGAGCCCACCTGAGCTACAGCTCGCAGCCTTCACATTTATCTCACCGAAATCATTTCAGAACAAGTGTCCCCCACTTTTGACGATAAAGTGCTTCAGCTAAAACAACAACAACTAAAAGGTCTAATTACAAATCTACAGGTTTCTTTGCTCTTCAGGTTTCTACCATGCTCACGTCTGTCTGTAAGAACTGTACGTGTTTTCGTCCATCCAAGTTTTTTTTGATACAGTGTTTGATAGTTTGCATGTCTTTTACTTTCCAAATCTCTTCTCTTCCATACTTGAGGATGTCCAATAGGCAGGATAACATTGTTCTATTTGAACCAATAAATAATCACAAGAAAGGTCCAGAGTAAAAACAATCCTTATAATAAGAATAGCAAATTGTGTTAAAAGGGTCCATTTCATAGACTGGTTAAGTCACAAGGACCACAAAAAGTCAGACTTTCTGGCCAGTCTTTTTATGAAAAGAAAAAAAAGGGACAAAATCCAGAGTAGGACAAATGTCACATTTGTTTGATCTGGTGGTCTTTCCTCTGAATGTTGACGTTGACAGACATCATGTTTAAGGTCAAGCAACATGAGGATCCATGCGTTTACACCCTGTCCATATCTGGTTTAAGCCTCAATGAGTTTCAGGATCTGTTTTCATCTTTGGTAATGAGTTTTGTGCATCTTTCTCGCTCTTGGCTTTGAGTCCATGATGCAAACACAGGAGTAATACTATATGCTGAGTGGGGTTCCTTGATAATGAACAGGATAAAAAGAAAGTGCTTGGTCTGCTACAAAGAAAGATAATGTGGGTGTGTACTATATGTGTGTGTCTATGTCTGTGTGTGTGGAGAGGGGGGAGAACTGGGGAAACAGTGGTCCCTCTGGGCTTGTGACAGGTGCCCATCGGTGTGTGTGTGTGTGGTCTGCGGTCTGCTATTCATACAGCGTGACGGTGCAGTAGCAGAGGGCTGAAACCCGTCGGTCCACACTGGCCTTGTCTGTGGAGAACACACACACAGACAGAAAGGACAGTAAGACCACAAGGGGCCACATCGTAGCAGAGTAGAAAGTTACCATAGCAGGTTGTTTCCATATATCCATAAACAACCTTTCAACATGTAACACCAACCTCCCAAACCCTCCAATTTCATTGCTTAAACCTTTGCAGCCACTCAGGAAAAAAAAAGAAAATGGGCTGAAGTTGAATCAAGAGCTGACCAATCAGAACACCCATTACCTTATTATCTCAATGACAATGGAAAAAGAGACACATGTACTTCACTGGTTACAAAAATAGGCATCTGTGCTACACTTTAGGCTAACACCCCCAGCCCCCCTCTGAGCAAAATCCATCCCACTGTTATTCAGCGCACACTTGAGCTAAACACGCTCTATGTCAATTTGTCAAAACAACTTGCAATCCAGGCTGTTTTGTGCATTGTGTATGAAACAGAGACTGTTTTCAGTCGATAATTGTAAGACCGTACATAAGATTATGGAGACAAAGAACGACAAACATGTACGAGTTTTTGTGTTTGTTGATACTCACATTTGGCCACATTATCGATGTCTGCTGGGTCCTGGAGGATCTTGGACAGGCCCTCCAGCAACATGGCAGCTTTGTTGTAGCGGTAGGCTATGTCCTCCGTCTGCTGGAACATCTCATCCAGCGCTGCAGACTGCACCTGAGAGAGACAGAGAGAGGAAGAGACAGAGGTGGAGAGAGAGAGAGAGAGACAGAGAGAAGAAGAGACAGAGGTGGAGAGAGAGAGAGAGAGAGAGAGAGAGAGACAGAGAGAGGAAGAGACAGAGGTGGAGAGAGAGAGAGAGAGAGACAGAGAGAGGAAGAGACAGAGGTGGAGAGAGAGAGAGAGAGAGAGAGACAGAGAGATATTTGTATATTATGAAAGAGTTTCAAACAAATGTTATATCAAAAACATATGAAGGATGTTAAGGAGATGGTATGCCGCCTGTCTTCCCGCCTTACCATCTCCACGGCATGGTTGTAGATGAGTTTCTCCGCGGTCACGCTGTTGATCTCGTCCACAAAGCGCTGCTTGTCGGAGAAGAAGTGGTTGAGTTTGTCGGTGAGGCGTCGACATAGAGAGATGCAGCTCTTGTAGCGCTCATTCAGACTTTTCACCACTGGGAGAAGGGGAAAAAATGGGTTTCACTTTTCTGAATCTCAGATATGTGCCTAAATGAAATTGTGGTTGTCTTTGGCAGCGATGGTGCATCCGTGTGTCTCTGACCTTGCTTGACAGCGGTGGAGGGGTTGAGCTTGGCAGATTTGATCTGAGCCTTGGCCAGGTGGAGGGAGGAGGCCAGGAGCTGAGCAGCCTTCATGTACAGCACCAGCTGCTCCACCTGCCTGGAACGGGGGAACCACAACAACACACTGTTATTCATGCTATCATCTTTGTATCGTGTTCCATTATGGAGGTAGTCTGGCATTGGCAGATTTGCAAATTCGTATTTGTCTGGAACGTCTCAGTTCATTTTGGATTTCCAAGAGGCGTTTATCAGCCAGAATAAATAGACCACAAGCTCGCATGCTGGTCTGCTTCCCACGCTATTATTAAACACTCACCTAACATGAGTAAAGTACATTTAGAGCTGTGCTTTAACAGCCATTTAATTCATATAACAATCTTCGTGGGTTTCATTACATGATATGATTATTATAATATACAAATATGATTTAACCATTATGTCATGTTCGAGTTTCATGTTGGTAAGTAACGACTCCTCCCTTACCCCCACTCCCTGCTGAGCTGGCTGATCTGGTCCACAACCACGCTCTCCTGAGGGGGGTAGAGGGAGGCGGCAGACACCCCGAGGTCGGCCCCGCCGGCTCGGACAGCAGCGATCTCCAGCACACAGTCCGTGAAGGACAGCATCATCCGCAGGTGCATCAGGGTATCTGTGTGTTCCCGCTGTGCATGCACACACATGGTCACGTCACTGAACACAACGACCAGCTTCAATAGACCCAAGTCAGATTTCTGCTGCTCAAAATGATTCTGTTTGAATTAAAGATCTCTGAGTCAACGATTGCCACCATCTTGGCTGCCTGCCTCACCTCCATGAGGGTCTCCTCTGGGAGCTCCGGGGCCTCGAAGGTAATGAAGCCATCCAGGCTGGGCGGGGAGGTGCCGTAGGGGACGTAGCGTAGACTGCTGGGACCGGCCTCGGCCCCTGAACCCCCGGAGACACCTGGCGGGGAGGTGCCGATGGCCATGCCGGGGGGAGAGCCCACATACACACGGCCGCTGGTGGAGCACAGGGAGCCTGCAGAGCTGTTGGAGCCCACTAGAGAGAGGGGGGGGGGGGGAGAGAGAGAGAGAGAGAGCGAGCGAGAGCAAGAGAGAGAGAGAGAGAGGGAAATAGAGGGAGAGTTTACAATAAAATGGTAGATATTGATATGTAGATATCTTTGGTACTCATTTTATAAAGGTTGTCAAAAAGAGAGATTAAAATAAAGAGAAAGAAAGATGATGTTTTGAAGATCTGGTCATAGAAACAGGGGAGAAAATGGGCCAGTATCCTTCTGATGGTACAGCTATACAAGGGGGAGGATCACAACATACAACACAGGACACTTAACAGCCTTTGGATAGCTGAGGGCTGTGGAATGGCTGCCCGTCTTCACGTTCAGAGATGGGAGGAACGGTTAGATTAGTACTACTCTAATATCAGGCTTGCAGTGCAATGCTATGTAGCCACTAGCGGGTTAGCATTCAATGCAGATTAGTTCTGGACGGGGGTGTAGTTAGCGGAGCCTGGCATAAGAGTTAGCCGCTAGCCCTGTGAGCGGTCTCACCTGATGTGGTGCGTGGCCGGGTGCCCAGGTGGCTGCAGGTAGGGGGGGTGCTGCTGTTGGGGGGCGAGCCCACGGTGAAGAGGACGGTCCGGGGACTCGCCGCCCCGCCCTGAGCCAGCCCACAAGGTCCTGCCGGGGCTGGGGGAGGGAGGGAGGGTGTGGTGTCATTCACACTCACAGCCAATCAAGCTCTCTGTTATACAGGAACTGCCGGCCCAGAACGGCAAATCACGTGCGAGTCATGCAGGGTGTGAAGCTAAAAGCATAAAGGCTGGTGGGTGTCCTTCCCATCAACGTTGTTTAAAGGTTAAACAACAGATATGTTTACTCCTAACTAGGCTGCTAATGGTTAGTTTATGAGTAATTTTCCACTCAGCTAGCAACTACTTTTCTATTGAACTTACTTGAAGAAGTATCACATCCATTAGGAACGCCCCTCGTGATTCATGGCAAATATTGGGGATTTTGGAATCACAATGGGGTTAACCAAAAGAATATGGCTGTTTGAGTGTGTGTGTACCTGTATCCATGGGTCGTTCTGTGTTGAGGCTGTCTGTGCTGCCCTGATATGTCTGTCCGCCCAGCGTGATCCTAACTGGCTGCTCAGAAAGCCGCCCAGTGCTGACAGACCTGGAAACGAAAACACCACAATATGAAAAAGAGGAAAATGTTCATGTATAACAGAGAAAGAGAGAAAAAGCTTCAAGGATGGAGATCCATAGCCAGTGTGTACCCCCCCTCACCTTCCAAAGGTGGTTCTGCTGGCCTCGGGGGCAGACTGGCGCCCACTGGGGTAGGGGGTGCAATGGTGGGCACAGATGTCCCGGGCGTCTGCCAGGGTCTTGGTGGGCGTGGGGCTGTCTGCCAGGGCCATTAGATTACAGGACGCCTGGGTTTTAGGGATTTTGAATGGAGCCGAGATAGTCTACAATGGGAGACAAGAGAAGAGGGTCAGGATGTAATAATACAATACCTTTGGTCTGAAGGGGAAACTACTACACATGCTCTACTCCTAAGTGTCATACCCAGACCAACCACCCATTGTTTTTAATTTGCAGAGAAGCGGGTACAGAGTGATAGATTCAGCTGAACAAAGAGAAACAGGAACTCCTCATACTCCTGATCTCTTCGTTCAGCTGATTCTATCACTCTGTACCAGCCTCTCTGCAAATTAAAAACCATGGGTGGAAGGACTTTCTCATGGACTGCTCTTAAACTGTGAAACTCACTACCTGTTTCCATCAGAAAGGCTCCTTTGCTTGGAAATTTTAAGGATTTACTTAAAACGTACCTTTTTTAATCAGGTTTTGATATTTTTGTTACTAATTTTGACTGAGCTGTTGTGCTATGAGTGCATGAAAGGTGCATTACAACCCAAATGCTTTATTATTATTATTATTATTATCAAACAACCAACCAACAGACATGTGGTATTCTATGTTCTTTTTATAGGTTGGATATGCCAGCTCAACCCAAAAGAATACACAACCCCTGCCTCCTATGAACTCAACCCACCTTGGTGGGGGAGCCAATGATGGTGGGCAGTGGGGACTTCTGCAGCCAATCAGAGGAGCGCGGGGAGGAGCCCAGGTGCTTGGTGGGGGAGGTGCCGAGGTTTGCAGGACGTCCGAACTGGGGCGAGTGGCTGGGTGGATAGTTGGAGGCGGTGGGCTGGATGGGGTCTGACAGCTGCTTGTGGAGCTTTTGCCTGCTTGGGTAGACGTCCGTTAGGGTGGGGGAGCTCTGTAGTCGAGCCCCCAGCAACTGGGAGGACGGCACTGGGGAGCCTGGGATACACAGGCAGCAAGGATTAGACATTTTGGGATAGACAAACCTTTACAAATTATTGTATTGTAAACAAATCTTACAAAAATACAAATGACTACTGCCACATTATTTTTTTCTCATGAGTACAAATACAGCCAGAGTGATCAAATTGACAAGGTCAACTTAACACACAAATTACTTTAGTAGTATAAGAGTAAATAGTATAAGAGCAGATATTAAAATGATTTTGTTTGTGTCAGTCACTTTGACATGCCAGCTACCAATGCACCACTAGATGGCACTACAGTCCACAAATGAGTGTACAGTAGTTCCCCCTCCTGTACACAGTCCACAATAGCAGCTGAGTCAGCTGGGTTCATGTTTTTATGAGCTACTTGCTCATCCAGGGATTGCTACTGCTAAGATGCAGGAACATTTAAAAGCCTGGAATAATCTGTCCGTCTTTCTTTCTGGGTCATAAAGTCTGTGGGTTTCCTATCAACAGCAAAGACTAAAGTACAGTAAATACCTAGACTGTAATGTTTTGGCAGTGAGACATTATTACATAGCGGATTCAACCTTTATGGTGCTTATCATGGTGGTAACAATAGCAACAGGGCCCTGGATACAAACAACTGAAATGCTTCTGAGATGTGCAGTGGTGTCTTGGAGGGAGGGGTGGGGGGCTCCAGCTGGTTATTACCCAGAATGTTAATAGAACACCAGCTAGGTAATAAAATAAATAAAAGGATCTGACTCAAGGTCTGTTGTCAACAACAGTGTGTAACGCAGGAAAGGTACTACTGGGACTGTAAACACATTTATGTTCCTTTTGACGTTGAATAGACATAAAACATATTGGTTCTGTATACATGTCAGGGTGACTGTTAGCACTGTATTTTGGCCGTAGTTTTGGCCATGCACAAGTAACACTGGTTACTTTTGGTTAGTTAGTTACAGGCTAAAGGGTAGGGTAGGGGTAGCCTGACAGTTAGCCTAGCATTGCTACTGCCAGTTAGCCTAGCATTGCTACTGCCAGTTAGCCTAGCATTGCTACTGACTGTTAGCCTAGCATTGCCACTGTTAGCCTAGCATTGCCACTGTTAGCCTAGCATTGCCACTGATTGTTAGCCTAACTAACCTCCAGAGGAGCTGCGACTGCGGGACTCGTGGCCCTGAGGATGTCCACAGCAACAGTGGCCCAGCTGTTCCGGGATGGTGCCCACTGCAAAAGACACAAACACAGACCTTCGAGGGCAAGTCGACATACTCCCACAGGGCTGTGAAAGGCTTTGATAACTGTGAAGGGATTTTGGATGTGGGCATTAGGAGGACAACGAGACATGTCTGGGCATGTTCCTACCTAGAGGAGAGGGCGAGTAAGGGCGTGAGCTGCCTGTGGAGAGACGTCGCCCCACTGTCTGGGCGTTGTCAGCCGAGCTGGGGGACCCAGAGCCCACCTTTGGGAAGCCCATGGGGCTAGTGTTGGAGCGTCTCACTGTGCCAGACCTGGAGAAATCACAACATAGAAACTGGGTCAGGTTTTTAAGCTGACAAGAAAAGTCACAACATGACACAAAGGACAACACAAATGTCATGTGAACATCAAAACCACTGCTATTTCCTTTAGCAGTCACACTTAACATGAAATAACACATTAACATGGACCAGACTGACATTAAAAGCCATTAGACATCTTGACGACAGACTAGATTTAAATGTCTCTAAGCTCAGCCTTCTGAACTCTTTAACCCTCAATCTCTAAGCTCAGCCTTCTGAACTCTTTCACCCTCAATTTTTTTTGATTGGCTCTAGTTTCATCTCAGAGCTTTTCAACTGCCATCATTCAGCTGCCAAGACAACTTCGTCATACTGCAAGACCTCAGACACAGCCGTTAGCCTGTGAATAACAAGCATGTCTCAACATTTGCGGCACAGATTGCCAGCACGCTTCTCTTTTTTCCACACTCTCTCTCACGCTTTCTTGAAGTCTTTATGGTTCCCATGTGGAAGCCAGCTTTCCTTCTATGGAGTTAGCTTACCATGCTAGTTCTTGGCACTTTCATTCACATTCATCCATTTGAATTGATGCAGAGTGCTCTCTAAGTGCTAACTCGCTACCTGAGTCCTACCTGGGTCAAACGGACACAGGGTGTCTGCAACAAAGACGTGTAATCCTCCGTGGAAGTCTCAGACAGACAGAAAGGGACAGGCACCCAGTAGTGGGACAGCAGCAGATGGGGCCGGCTGGCTGGAAGTCAGTAGCCGATCCCCAAGCTTTGGGGCCTTGGGGGAATGGGGTGGGGGTACTGTGGAGTTACTCCAGGAACGATGTGCTGATGCTAATCCCCAAAGCTAAGACTGGCCACAGGAGTGATCAGCACAGCAACAAAAAATGGAGGAGAAACACAACACGCTCCCTGTGTGGCACTGTTTATCTTGTGTTGAGACAAGTCAAGGGAGCTTATCCTCCGATGAGAGGATACACAAGACCCTTTCTTTCTCTTCCCTCCCCACTTATTTTGTCTTACAAACATCCCCCCACCTCGCAGAAAACAGACATTTGGTATCACACCAAAAGCCAGTAAACTAAAAACTTGTGAAATGCTTTAAGGCTGTTGCAATAAGCAACAACACTTACCAAAACGTTCCAACCCGGTGAGTCAACAAAGACAACAGTGAAAGGACCCGCTAGGTACTAAACATGCATCATTAGCTGAATCATCCATAAAAACACAGAACAAAACATTTACAAGAAGTCTCTGAAGAACCACCATGGGTAGGGCCCCTTTTCAATTCTTTCACCCAGCTGAAGTGTTTTCTCACCTGGGAGAGCCATAGAGTGTGGTGGTCGGGCTGCTGGAGAGGTTCTGTTTGATGCGCTGGTAGTTGCGCACCTGGGTGGGCACAGGGATGGGGGTTGTCTCAGCCCGCGGAGACACCATGGGGGTCTGTCCAGTGGCGGACTGTGGCTGCCTGGGGGATAAAAAGGGAGAGGAGGGCCGTTAGCAAGTGGGGTTGCGGTAGCAGCCAAAGCTGTACTATATCTTCAGGTGTCAACAACCTCCATAATAATTCCCACCGTTTAGTCTTCGTATGTTGTTGTTATAGTGCAAAAGTAGAGGGACTAGCTTCATCTGTTTGTCCCTAAGAGTTATTTGTTTCCGTTACTGAGCCAACATTCTCTACTGAAGCCGACTGAGTAACTATAAAGTTCAGCCCTGCAGGAAAAGGGGCTGTCACAGAGCAAAATGGGCCAGGCTTCCATGTCAACACACTGGGCACCAGCAAATCAACTGCGAGCAGGGGAGGGGCAAGGGGCAGGCCTACATGAAATGTGCTCTGTGAGCTCAGCCAATCGAAAGCTCTACATCGGCCCGTTATTATAAAACAGACACAGGGCCCAGAGCAGAAAAAAAGCTCATTTGCATTCCCTTTGTTATTCCAACGGGTACAAAATGTTCCCTGACGAGACAACCATGAGTGGGTCACCCATAGGGGAGGACAGCTTACTGTAGAATGACAGGGGGGACAGAAAAAGGGAGAAGTATATGGTTTACGGAACAAGCACAGTGGAATGGGAACGTGTATTATGTAAGGAGGTGGTGAGCGGGGGAGGGTCTAAGAAAGGCAGAAGGGTGACGGATACACGTGAGGCCTCACGAGTGTGTGCAGATGTGCAGTGCAAACCAGACAAAGGCGTGCACTCTGTGTGGTTCATGATTCTGAGAAACAAATCCTAACACAAATTATGTTTCGTTTATCTCCACCTCCAAGTAGTAGCAAAGTCCTAGAAGGAAACCAGTGATTGTTGTGTAAAAGACAGAGATTTTATGCGGTAAACAAACTAAGAGGAGCATGCCCCCTCCACCAGGCAGAGGCATCTGCTTGTGTTAAAAGCAGAAGCCAGTCGAGCAATATACAGCTTCTGAGGGGTAGAGGTGTTAAGTGAGGTGTCACCATACATAACAAAAGACACACTGTAGGTCATGAGACGTACTTCTTTGAAAGGAGTGAGGAAGAGTGAGTGTGCAAGCCAGCTAGCTTCACTGTTGACCTGGTTTCCTGGCTGCCTAGAGGGGGATGGCAGCACAGCAATCCTGCACATTTGAATCTCCGCCATCTCCCCTCCTCCTCTCAGTCATCTTGGGCAGCAGCTCACCCCCCCCGCCCTCACTCTTTCCTCTCTCCTCAGCCATCTCTGCAGCATTCTCTTGTCTACAATCAGACATCTATCCTTCTATCCACAGGCTCGCCCTGATTCCCTTTCCTTCATATTCCGCTTCCTCCATCCATCTCTATCCTACATCGTATTCTCCTCTCTCTCATACCTTCTCCTCGTTGGCTACTTCTCTCCCTCTCGGTAATCGATGAAAGAAAGGGGCGAGAAACAAGCCCCTGGGGTGGACATGGAACAAAACAGTCCTGTGATTCAGAGGAACAGTGTGATGTGTGTGTGTGTGTGTGTGTGTGTGGTTAAGGGGGATCCTTAAGGGGTGGAAGATAAGGTCCTCTAGCATATAGTTTGCCTACACCACGCATATCAGCTATATCATAAACCTTTCACTATACCATGACATGACGGGGGAGATGGGGGTGAGATGGGGGGAGCAGGTGGAAGGCACAACATGAATGAAGAGGAGAGATCAACAGAGAGAGCAGCTGCTAAAGATACATACAGTATAGAGAAAACATTTCTCACTTCTTTCTATTTTCAGTTAAGAGAAACCGTTATGGGACACTTTCCCGGGGCTAATTTCAACAGTGGACAAACAAGAGCACATTGAAAAACAAGAAAACAGGAGAGTTAATAGGGGTGGACACCATTGTTTGTCTTGCTTTGGGTGAGTCCAAACGGAGCTCAAACTATCGTCAGAGCAGGTGGGGGCTCAGTGACAGTTGAGGAAGCAGCTCAGTAGATGGGGGAAAAAAGCTTTGTCTGTTGTGCGTGTGTCTGTCTGTCTGAGGGGCATACAGACTCGGCTCAAGTTTCCATAATATTAGCAGTCACGTTTACTGACTGCTTTTTCCTGTTTTCAAAAGCTAAATGGGACCTACAGCCAAGCATGCACATGCACATTCTATTCTTGACCTTAGAGGATTGTTCAGTTGTTAGCTTGATATTGCGAAATCTTCAGCCATCTAAACTTCTGATTCAGTACAGATTAAGGAGACAAATACACACAATTTTGACACTAAACAATGTGGCTCACTAAATGGATAAACAGATTTAGCTGATATAAATAGAGTCTTCTTCATAATCACGTAGTGTGAAAATAAAGACTGAAAAACCAGCCAGTTTATAAATAGGTGTCCATGTTGAGTAGATCAAATGCACTTACTCATGCAGGGGGCTCATTCACAGTTATGTGAACACACACATCCACACAAACACTCACGCACACAAACACACAAAAATAGCAGCAGCCACTCCAACACTGGTTCTGTTTACCGTATTTCATCAGTCAGTCATCATCAGTGTCATGATTAAAAAAAACACCAACAACCACTCAAGTTCAAGTTCCCAAATATATCTAGAGATTCCGTACACAAGGCTGTTTTTAAAACTGATTTCATAGAATGTTTCCATGACGTTCTTATGCAGATAAAAAATAGGACACTGAGTGCAGGCCTGTGAGGTTGGACTGCGCAGAGTCAACACAGGGGTGACCAGGTCTGTGACTGCGTGACTGGAGCTGGGTTCATGTGTTCTGCTGTTCTCTGGGCTAGAGTGTAGGTGTGTGTGTGTGTGGGGGGGGTATTATCTCATGTGATTTTGATGTGAGAGCAGAGAAACAAGGTCCCTTTAAAGTGATACAGTGTGTGTGTGTGTGTGTGTGTGTGTGTGTGTTGTGAACCCCGGAACAAACAAGTGCACACACAAACGAACTGAAATAGAGGTGATTGAAAAGAGGTGAACTCACCCTCCACACATAAGGAACTCGCTGGATGGCCGGCGTCCCACTACTCCCATTGGCTGGTCGTCTGAGGTATAGGAGGAGAGTAGTGAGCCAAACGAAATACATCAGAGGAGACACCATGACGCTACAGTAATAATCATCACCAACTATTTAATCACTGTTTAGCCACTCAAACAGGCAGTTGGGTAGCTTTTGTAAGTTGGTCAACTGTCAGGCAGATGTCATAGGAGAGAAAGAGAGAGAAAGAGAGAGTGAGAAGAAGAGACCAAATTGAAAGTGTGCGAGTGTATATGCTTCAGCAGGTGCTTCGTATGAGTTGAAGCAGATGCATTTTGTGTGTTGTCAGTAATTACCGTGTGAGGGTGAGCAGGTGTTCAGTATGAACCTCTACTTTGTTAGTTGTGCTGCATGTGTGTGGGGGGGAGGTGTGTGTGTAGGGAGTGTCTATTGGCCAGTTGCTGAAAACATAAAAGTGTATGAGTGGGGTTTGCATGTGATCAGCCATATGGGCTGCAGAGTACGTAGCAGTGTGTGTGTGTGTGTGTGTGTGTGTGTGTGTGTATCAGTTTATGTCTGCATGTGTGACTGTGTTCATGTACCTGAGTGTGTTTGCCTGTGCTGCTCCTACTTACAGTTCTCTGTAGAGAGGTGTGGTACGAGGACAAAGTCATCTGTGTCGCTGGAGGAGTTCTTGCTGCTGGTGCTGCCTCCAGACTCCTTAGACAGCTGCAGGTAACTGGGGGGGCCCAGGGGGGGCGACGACAGGCCGTCCTCAGGCAACGTCTGCATGTCCGGGAGAGACTGGACAAGCGAGAGAGAGTTAGCTTGAGATGGGGTTCTTAGGTGTGTGTGTGTTTTTGTGTGAGTGTTGAGTGCGTATATTGGAGTGCAGATTAGAGTTGGAATTGTGTGGCTTGTGTGCACATAAAGGTATGTGTGAGAAAGTGTGTGTGAGATTCAGTGTGTGTGTGTGTGTGTGTGTGTGTGCCTACATATTTGAGGGGAGGGGAGTGAAGGAAGCGAAGAGGATTAAGTTCTGAGTGAGTGAGAGGTCTCAAGGACCTGGACAATACAATAATGGAGCCAGACTGGGCTGTGCTGGCTGTCAGACTAATGTAATCGGAGCATTATGAGGAAAAATGACATCCTGGGAAATTCTGTTTCAAAACGTTCTCAATTAAACTCAGTGAAAAATCTGTCTACATGGCAACCGCTTTTCACTGGACAGAAAAATGCATAGTTATGCACTAAACAAGATGCTACATAAAAAAACTGTGCTTTGAAGTATCAATTCGATTCGGTATTGCTAAATAATGAGGAATAGGAATAGTAGCCATAGCGAGGTAAGAAGTGTTGAGGGCCACTCACGGGTGGAGAGTTGTAACGGACAGAGGGTGAGCTGCCACAGGAGCTGTCCGTCCCAGCACCAGGGTGGCTGGGGACCGTCCCAGCACCAGGGTGGCTGGGGACTGGAACCGGACACGCTGCCACAGGAATAGAAGAGAACACATGTGAAGGGCAAACCCTGGGAGAATACCACACCTTGTTCTCCTAATCACGTTTTTTTTTTTTATTGTTGTTGGAATACCATGTTTCTATAGGTATTCTGCATTTCTCCTCCAACTTACATTTTTTTATGGTGGATGAGGGATCTAGGAAAGGATGGCTGAAAAACATGTCTGTGACAAAGGAGGAATACCATGTTACATACTGTAGAAGTGGACAACAATTATAATTGACCCCATAAATCCCTTCCTGCCTATGGAGGAAATGATGTCAGGGACTTACCAAAGTCCATACGGTCCTTCTGGTTCCTCTGCAGTAGGCCTAGCAACAGGTCACCAAGGGGAGGAGATGTCTCCCTTGGGAGGCTGGGAAATGAACACAATGATTGGTCATGTTACTTTATTTAGGCTAATGTAGGCTATTATAGCATCTATGTAACAGTTGATGCTGACAGCTGTATTTTTGCCGCAAGGTCCCCTTCTTAACCCATATGCTGTGTTACTATAACCTACATGGGCTGCAGAGTCTTGTTCTTCTCATAAAACATCCTTAGATCTTGGGGACTGTTGGCCTACAGGCAGATAACACATGTATTCAACACACATCTGACACAAACCCATGCAACAACACAGCCACCGTTTCCCACCTGGCCAGGCCTACTGTGCCTGCCTGGAAGGAGGGCTTCCCTGCCAGGCCTACTGTGCCTGCCTGGAAGGGGGGCTTCCCTGCCAGGCCTACTGTGCCTACCTGGAAGGGGGGCTTCCCTGCCAGGCCTACTGTGCCTGCCTGGAAGGAGGGCTTCCCTGCCAGGCCTACTGTGCCTGCCTGGAAGGAGGGCTTCCCTGCCAGGCCTACTGTGCCTACCTGGAAGGGGGGCTTCCCTGCCAGGCCTACTGTGCCTGCCTGGAAGGAGGGCTTCCCTGCCAGGCCTACTGTGCCTGCCTGGAAGGAGGGCTTCCCTGCCAGGCCTACTGTGCCTGCCTGGAAGGAGGGCTTCCCTGCCAGGCCTACTGTGCCTACCTGGAAGGAGGGCTTCCCTGCCAGGCCTACTGTGCCTACCTGGAAGGAGGGCTTCCCTGCCAGGCCTACTGTGCCTACCTGGAAGGGGGGCTTCCCTACAAGACACTGGTAGATGACCGTCCCGATGCTCCACAGGTCTGCCTTGGCGTCGTAGTTCTGGGACATGATGACCTCTGGGGCCTGAGGAGGGGTCAGGGGTCAAGGGGGGGTGAGGGGTTAGGGAGAGGGGGGGCGAAGGTTAGGATCGGAGAGCATCTGCAGGTTAGAAAATCCTGGAAGTACTAAATGCAGAGCTGTCCTAGGTATCCAGTGTTGCCTGTACACATACACAGACAAATCTACGCAAAGGAAGACAATTAAACAGTATCGCCCACGGCGTCTTTACGTCCCGCTCACCATGTACATGGGGGACCCACACAGTGTGGCAGCCATCATGTTGCTCTGGAGGTATCGTGCAAAGCCAAAGTCAGCTGCAGAGAGAGACACGAAACGACCCAGTCAGCTTGTCTTTGTATTAATAGTAACATAAACCACTATTGTGGGAGTGTTACGACTGCTGTGGTTATCAGTGCTCGGAGAGAAAGTCTAGGAACAATGGGACTCTCATATATTACCCTAACCCCCCCCCCCCCCCCCACCACCACCACCCACCCACCCACCGTATGAGATTATTAACAATAACTCAAAATGTAACCCTTGTGCTTCCCACCAGAAGCCTGTGGTTTTATGAAACTAATGTGTGAGAAGGAAGTAGGCGGTCCAGAAAATATGTCAACATGTGATTTGGTCTAAAATAGAAAACGAGTCCATGCGGTTGAAAGGCGGTCACCTATTTTGATGCGGATGCCGCTGATGCTGGACTTCCTGCGGCCCATGTAGGACAGCAGAATGTTCTGGGGCTTGAGGTCGCGGTGGATGATCCCCTTGCTGTTCAGGATGCGCATGGCGGCTGCAATCTGCTGCAGGAAGACCCGCAGGGTGTCTTCTCGCAGGGTCCCCTTGGCTGGTGGGGGGGGAGAGGAGAAACAACTACATTACCCAAGATGCACTGCCATGTAGCTTTACGATGTCCAAGATGGTCGTATATTTGCAGCAGTAAGTACAATGTGAAACTATTTCAATTCTTCATTAAGTCAGGCCTAATAATACTGGTTTCTTGCAGTACATTTGATGACGGTACGATGAGTTAGCTCTACAACTGCTTATAACTAGATGTATTTCCTGTTGCTAATAACTATGTTCCTTAACATGCATCATCTTGTGCCAAACGTCGTTACCCAGACACGAACACTCTCGGATTAATTGTCACATCATTGTGCCGGTTGGATGCACTCAAGTCTGCCTAATGGACAGACTCCAATTAAATTGCCTTGATTTACAAATGAATGACTAATGCATTGTAATATGCTGAGAGTGAAATGACAAAAACACATTACCAAATACAACACCAAAATGCTGTGTTTGTGAAACACCTGAACTGAACCATGGGGAAAGGCGACTCATAAGAAAAGTCTGCAAAAGCCTTTTTAATGGGACCACAACTGATTAGAGGACAATAGCATTCAAGCATTTGCAACAGAGAGCTTGGCAGAAAAGTAGATGTGCTGGTGTCGTTCCTGTTCACCAGTGGTAGTGAAACAAGCGGTAATCCATTAAGAGGATTGTCATTGAAGTAAAGAGTAGTGTAAACACATTGTGATTACATCGATCTAGTTTAGATCCAACCAGGCTTAAACACATTAATCTGGGATTTGGAGCAAACTATCTCTCTGCAACAATGGTGACTTCTAACACAGAGAAAAACTTTAACGAGAGGAATAATATTGTTGTGTGCCATCATTACATAATGAATTTTGACTGGGAGCATCTGTGTGTGCGTTTTCAAATAGCAGCTCTGACATGTTGTAACATACCCCAAGGTAAAGGTATGCCTCTTTTTTTTCTTTTTCCTTTTTTCTTTTAAAGGTTTCTTTAACAACAACTCAATCAGAGCACACCATCAGTGCAAAGTCCACATTCTCAGTACACCAGGAACACAACACCAGATGCAATTGGACATTCAGTTCCTGGCTCAGACTGACCTTTGACCTTTTGCACGAGACCAGCTTATAGTACAGTACTACCATCCCCCAACCCACCTCCTCTTTTTCTTATCCATGGACATAAGTCATTTACAGTGACACACTTAAATAAATATTTTCTGTGTGTGTGTAAGGGCAGACAACAAGCTGAATAGGTCTGTGCCTTAGAGGAATCTTTGTTTGTCAAACCGAGATGCCATACTAAAACCTACATTTTCATGGATTAATTTTCACAAAGCAGTAAATGATACACTGTAAATGTGGACACTTTGTGGAGATGGGAAGCTTCTTGGGAGAAGAATGACCTTTAGAACAGGAGGTCTGTCAAAATGGCATCAGTAGCACAGGGATGGTTACAGACATATCCATCCAGAGGGAGAGAGAAGGGGCTCATTGTGTGAGGCTACTACTCCTACACACAACATTCTCTTCCAGCATAAACACACAACCACACACACAGGCACACAAGGAAGCACACACACCCCTTCGCTCATTTTCTCTAGTTGTTTTGTTTTGATGAATAATACTCTATGTGAGTGGGTGAGGGAGTGTGTGGGGAAGGGGGGGCGGGTGGCAGTGGCTGAGAGATTAGCTTGATGCTTACCTTGCAAATAGTCTGCCAGATCGCCACCGTTGCAATACTGTGGGGAGAGAGGGGAAAATACAAGCATAATCACTTCATCAGGAGGCTTTAGATGAATTAGAGTCAATTCTGGATTAGCAGCAACAAGCGTTTATGTGAGAACAAAGAGCAAACGAGAGAGAGACAGACGGTTTTTATAAGATGATAATGATGGATCTCCCATCCACCTTCAATCCTTGTTGATTCCTTATCATAGATATTGGTAAAAAATTGTGAGTTAAATTTTACGAGAGGGGCTCTGCTATCACAGTGACAGATCACAGTGAGTGAAGGATCTGAGAGGAGCTCATGCCATTTTCACAGGGGAATCAATTAGCAATAGCATTAGCTTCGCCCTAAACATGACGTCTGTATAGGAAGTGTCGTGACATTACAAAAAGAATGCTCTGTCTGCAGTTGGAACCTAGATTTGCAGCACAGAGTCATATGAACAGAGGGATGGTAGGGCTTTTGGCTTTGGTCCATACAGTATTAATCAACTTAGGTTTAGTTAGGGTTTTCTGAGAAGCGAACAAGTCGTCAGGTCAGTGTGCTCCTCATGTACTGGTAGCTCACCAAACCAAAAGCATCATCTTCCATAAAATACATTTGACCAAGAAGTTAACTGCATGTTTAAATACATAGTCTGTTTAATTTAAATTAGACAATAAATCTTGCCACCAGGATCTGGGTCAGTGTGGCCCGAAAAAAAGACAAGCCCTTTTACACAAGAGGCTCACTTTACACCACCTCTAACCTTCAGGTAAGACAAGCCTTTTCCTACTTAGCAAAACCTGAGGGGCCACCTTCAAGATTAGCATGCTAGCATTGATGCTATCAAAGCCCATGAGCATGGTAGGATTAAGATGGCTGGCAAGTTCAATTGTTGTAGAAGATTTCCAAAGGCGTACAAAACCCCTAACCACTAACAAGATGAGATACCGCACCCAGCCTCAGCCTCAGCTGACCGCAGAACCATCTAGCATCTGTTCAGTTTCTCTTTATCAGTGGAACTTTCCAAAGGATTACTTCTGGCACAATTACCTTATTGAACTGAGAATCTTTTAGCATAAAATCACATACTTGCACGCACACACACACATCTATCACCAGGATGCATTTGGATGTAACATATTGCACTCTAAATATAGGACAGGAAAACAAGGTTTTGTATTGCTTTTGGAGAACAGAGTTCCTTGGAACAGAGCGTGTGTATTTTTAGTGGGCTACTTGAGTGTTTGTTTTTCTTCCTACAGGCACGTTGTAGTGTTGAGCAACAGGAACAGGAACAGCAACAGAGTGAAGGAGAGAGAGAGGAAGAGAGATAGGCAAGAAAGATGCAATTCGCCACAGCACTTATATCAACTGTGTTGGGAAATTTAGGGCATAAAAACCTAACCTAAAAGGCTGTGAGACACACTGAAAATACGGGAACAGAAAACAACAGAGAGGCAGGACAAAGAAAAACAAATGTCTGCTGACAAGATGACAGAGAACATACCTCCATGACCAAGAAGACAGAGTTGGGTGTTTCCTGAAAGAGAGGAAAGAAAGACAATACATAGGTTAAGGCCATCATTTCTCTTAACACTTGCTCAATTCCCCAAGGCTTAAAAATAAAGCTTTACCGTTCTAAACAATGAAACAGAAAGGCAACATTAGATGGTTCAGCATTACAACATTCAAGAATAACACATGGCTATATGGCTGACATTGTGGACTGATGCCTATGACATCACTGATTCAATAAGTGGGCTATGATATTTGACAGGATTGTTAAATATCCGGATTGTTGAAATGTAAGCAAAGAGTACACATAAAGGCTGCCCTTCACCCGTGCATCACCACACACCTACTCACTGACATGGGGTTGACATTTTAGAAGCACTTTACTCCCCACTCCACTACAAAACCATGGCACCCTTGCTGAACCCAAAACAGTTGTGTGGATACATAGCCTGGAATCTGACAGCACTGGGAAGAGGCTAGGTGGATCCTCTTTCAGGGCCAAGCAGAGGTTGGGTGTTTGTGTGCGGGCACATTTGGGGTAATGGGGTTCAAGAGGATCTGGGCAATGTGACAACAATAAGCGTCACCGTTTCAACGTAAGGGAGCTAACACGCTGGACCTGGGACAAGTAATACAAGCACACCTCTGGGTTAAGCTCATGTTCTCCCTAGAAACAACAACATACACAACTAGCTCCTAGCCCCTCCTCGGGCCTAATAAAACCCTCCCTGTTCTACAGACAGTTTCTAAGTATTGCTTTTAGGGGTTAAGGAATATGAGGTTGACTTTAAATGATGAGATCAATCCCAAGAGGTCAACTTCATGAGTGGAGACACCCTGAAGCATGTCACCACAAAACGGGACTCTTTGAATGTTAATTCCTGCTTTCTTTATACTGTACAGTGAAATAGAACAACCACCATCGAGACTAAAAACCATTTATTACCGCTAATTTATTTCCACCTCAGCTCCTTTCTGTTACATGACCAGTCATCCTTGTCTTGGGACTGTCTGATTAGTAGATAGGCTTAAGTAACCTTTTCCTCTCTGTCCAATCCAGCTGACTTGTAGCAGATTGCAGACTAATGGGATCTGGGATTGATGCTGCTGGGTGGTTTGACTGTAGAGTGTGGGGGAATGGGCAAGCTGGGAGAAGTTTTACCATGCCACAATCAGCTGTGTGTGTGTGTGTGTGTGTGTGTGTGTGTGTATATATACATATATATGTGTGTGTGTGTGTCAGCTGAGGGAATTACATAACAAGGCGGTTTTCAGCTCATGCAATGGGGGGGATGGGGACAGGGAGGAGAGAGCACAGAAGGTGGAAGGCGGGAGCAGGCCTGGCTGGACCACAGCCTGACGAGGATGGGGGAGGGTGGAGGATACGTCAGTGGGTCTCTGACACACACACACACACCCCCCCCCGACCCAGAGCACAAGAACGTGATTGGTCTAACAAGCTGCGGTCACCAAGGGCTCACCAATGCAAACACGGAACGTTCTTCATTACAAGAATATGGGTTCTAGTGTTACCCAATACGTCACATTGCAGACTTTGTTCCAAGCTGCCATTTGAAAGTACCACTACGAGGAAAAGGAGAGAATCTTCAAAATGTTGCTGAGGAAAAGGCTGTAGTGTTACAAGATTCAAGTCTGGATTTGGCCGGATGTTGTTCCTGGCCGTGCTCATCACTCTGGCTCTGGTTCTGGCTAACTGCTTGTGATTACAAGGAACCTCAAGAGGCTTCTGGTTTTTGAAGAGCACAAGACACAGTTTGATACGTTTATGGGCATAAAGTATAGGCTAGCCATTGCTGCATGGATGCAGGAGAAAAGTAATAAACAGTGACTGGATTAGGAATTCACTGGTTTGCATTAAGGATTATGAGAGGGCTAGTAGTTTGCTAGAGCTTGATAGTTGTTGTTATGATCACAAGAAAACATTGCATGGTTTATTTTTATCTTCAATAAAGTAAAAGGCTACTCCCATATAACATGTTGGAATGAACATGGCATGACAATGTTAGTCTCATAGCCTTTGGATGTGGGGACATTGAATCCTCTCTATTCCAAAACAAAAAACATCATAAAACACTTCCGTTAACGTCATATTCACTTCTAAAGTAATGTTCAAGAAATACCGCGTTGCACAATCACAATCCACTTGCTGACCGGTCCACTTCTTAGTCACCCAGCTCTCTGAGCTGATGCCAAAGATGTGACAATAACAAAGTTTGATCAAGGGTGGAGACAAACGTACTGGAACAGAGAGGCTATAGAACAGAGAAATGCTGTTGCTGAAGAGAAAAGATTTTAAAAAACATAACCACCCTAACACACACACACTCTCCCAAATTTTTTTTAGAATGCCAAAGTTTTTCTCAGTAGTGTTGTGTTGGTTGCATCATCCATCCACACAGTGAGCAGAGTTACATAAAAACATTGGGGGGGTTAAGGGTGTTTAGTAAAGAAAAAGGTGGAGGTTTTAGGAAAAGCCCTCTCCATTTGTGACGCTAGTTGAGGGTAATCCTGATAGTTCAGAGTGAGAAGCCATCTGAGGAACCACAAGCCTCTCGATACACACAAACACACTCAAAGATGGACGGAAGCTGCAGTGGTTTGTGTGACTCAGGATCTGAATGGTGATATGACATCATAGTGGTTAATGTGGGTGGATGAGCAAGCGGTGCTTTGTTAAGGTGTTTGCTCATTCAGGAGATACACAGGGAATTATTGGGTGAATATACAAGTGGCAAAGCACTGGACAGGCTGTCACACACACACACTCTGGCTGTCACACAAACACGCTCTGAGGTAATCCCCTCACAAAGACATGGGATTTCCCAATGGAGGAACTGTCTGTCCTGATGAGCTGCCCCTCAGGGTGAGGTCAAAGGGCGCATGGCCAGAGTGCCGATTAGAAATTAGACCAACTAACGAGGAACACCTGGCCCCAGTCCCGACCCCAGACTTAAGCCAATGACTACAAAGTGGAGGCATAATCTCCATGAAAAGCCAATGTTGTACAGTAAACAACGACAGCCTACTTTTAGTTCCTTGGCTTTGGTTTCATACAAAAAAGCTACAATGAAACAAGGTGTCTTCAGGGCTTGGATGTACACTGGTCTAAGAATACGCAGTGAAGGTCGAATAGTAAGCTGTTGGTTTTATATTCACTCTTATTCAGTTGAGGCGTTAGTGCGTGTGTATACAAACATCAAAGGAAACACAAGACACATCATTCCCAGTTCCCCTGTTCAGGGGTAAACATAGAACAAACATAAGTAGCCCCTTTCTGCTCCCTTGTTCCTATGTGTTTGTCTTCGTGTCTAGGAGTGTAACAGTTACATGCAGGGGATTCCTCTTGATTTAATGGGGTGCGAAAAAAAGTCTGACTGAAAACAGCCATAAAGTCATCCAGTTAGTTTTCTAAGAAAACTTTGATTTGTTCCAGAACAAGTACTCCAATATTTTTCTTCTCTTTTCATGAGGTCAGTCAATCCCAACTGACTGACTGTATGTCTCATGCACACACACACACGAGAGGCCCCTCTCTGGATTAGGACATAGTGTTCCACTTCAGGAAGTTCAGGTTTTGTTTTGGACGCTTTCGCTGCGTAACAGCCTCCTGACCATGTGACTTTCCAACTTCATAAACAAACCCACCTCCAAGCTCCCTCCCTCCTGTTGTTGCCTTCTGGCTCGTATCGGTCACATTTTTCCCCTCTCCTGCTTTGCGTATATTAAATCTTAGTGCCTGTGGGTGTGTGTTTATGTTTGTCTTAAGTCCTTCACATACGCATAAAAAAAACGAACTCTTCTTCACAATTCCCAGCCTTTCCCCTGCTCTGCTACGCAACTAAAACAGCGAGAGAGCTGCTGAGCTGGGCTCTGCTGTACGGCCTGGAGAGAGACAGAGACTTTCCAAACCCTGTTATTAGAACTCTGTCTCGCACAGCTGCTTCCTGCTAAACCATAAAGACAGATCAGGTCTGTGAAGAAAGATCAGGACCATGAAGAACTGCAGGGCGTTACGTAGCCTAGCTCAGCGTTTAGCGCCGGCCTGTTATTAAAGAAGTAATGAGCAGAGCACCGTAGGCTGTATAGAAGCCCTCTCATCCTTGCATTGCTGCCAATGCTCCCACACTCAGACTTAACAATGCTTCTACACCTTAGCCCCCCAACAACTACACAATGACATGTAAGGGCCCAGTGAAACAAAAGGTAAGCCAACCTACAGTAACTTGGAATAGGCCGGCTGAATTACATTTAAATTAGTTATTTAGCAGACACTCTTATCCAGAGCGACTTACAGTAAGTACAGGGACATTCCCCAATGTGAATAAGTAGGGTATATTGCCCCGTGAAAAACAGAGTTGTTGATGTCACAATGCAAATCAAAGCAAGAGAAGACTTGGATTTGGAACAGTCAAAACATATGGTTATTCAAGCAGTCAGGTCACTATGTTTCCAAAGAACAGGATTGAGAGGTGGGCAGCGAAATGTTGAAAGTAGGCTTTACACCTCCATGGCAAAGCTCCATTCAAAACCATTGAGCTTCTCTTGGTCCATTCTTGTTTGTCAAGAGGGAGTTTGTTAGGGATACAACATTATGCATAGATGTGATAACTGCTCTCTCACCTCTTTTGTGAGCCTAAATCACCCAGACAAAAGACCATGAGTCAAACCACTCAGTGCCTGCACAGTGCCTTTAATCACACCATGTGTTACTGTGAGCAGCCATGCTGTGGCTTTGACAGCCACTGTACAGTGGTATTAACTCACAGTAGTGTGAGGCAAGAGACAAGCCCAAAAATAGCAATAGTGTGGGCTGTGATTGTGTGTGTGTCAGATGTGAATCATGGGTAATAAATTGCTTACCCCCGTATATCGTGTATCTGTGTGTGTTAAAACAGAGTGTGAGTGATTTAAGAGTGACCTAGATATAGCTTCTGACCATGTGATGTTGGCGTGTGTGTGGGTGCTAGTTGTGAATGATTGAACCCATATGGTGTGTAATGAGTGTGTGCACCCCTACCTGCAAGTTTACCCCATATGGAGATCTGAGTGTTCTCTCTCGCTCTCTCTTGGAAAGGGCAATCCGGTCCGCGTTAACGAGAGGCCTCACACTCTGACAAAGGACACTCTTCCACCAACCTCTAATGGCCATCGAGTACAAGTGACATAGCCTTAATGGGCCTCTGATGACGTTAGCATCAATAACTGCCGCCTTCAATTGCACGACAACAAGATAATTGTCAGTGTTTATATAGGCAGGTAAAAACGGTTTCTATAGAAAAATCCACCACAGATACAGTGGTTTTCCATCATATAAAATGAATTAGTTATAGCTATACACTTTGCCAATGGAAGTTTGAGATTAGTATCATGGTAAATGATGATTTTATAACAATAAGGCATGTGAGATTTATGATGACAAAGTGTGACAAAGGATAAACATGAGCTTTCTTATCCTAGACTCATCCTGGGGAGGAGTGCTAGTGGGGAGAAGTGGGGCAAGGTGGTAAAAGTCAAAGGTCAAATTTCAGCAGTTGAGCTGACAAAACCAACAAGGGTCTGGAACCTAACGTAGACCCAATAACCCTACACAGGATGGAGGACAAAGGTCCCTGCCCGCCAGCTGTCCTCCTCCTGGCCCCGATGCGTGCCATGGTAGGGACAGCAGCCACTGTGTTAGTCGTAGAAACCTAGTTTTTATGCTTTATCTTAGTTCTTTCAATTTATTAATCTAACACAGATTGCTGGGTCTTTGGCTTAATGCCTTTTATAAGTAATCAGCAAAAGAAATCCCAGGTACAGTCCTTAATACTTGGAACAGACACCTAGGGACATTGGGTGGAAAGGGCAGAAAGCACAGTATGCTTTGAGGCTATTGCAAAAGTGAGTTCAATGGTGGCGAGACAGGAGGCAGAGACCAAAGTCTTCCCAAACTGTCTGGGTCACTGAGAATTCATCGATTTTCCCAACGGCAACCTTGTAATGTAGCTTTCAATACAGCCAATGTTTGTTTGTCCTTCCCTAGGGAGAAGAGTGCAGAGCGTCTGTTAAACACTGCCAGGACACTTCTGGAACCCTCAGCCTTGCGGAATACACAAGGAGGGTTGTGTTTATGGGCGCTCTGGGCAACCTGTGAACCAAGTGAAACCAGCCAGAACAGGTGATAGGACAGGGCAGACACCTGAGAGAAATTATCAAAAAGGGAGACAGAGGGGGGAAAAGGAGGGGGGAAATAAATAATTACAGCATGGGACATGGATACAGAGATAGAGAAATGGAGAGACAGAGAGAGGCAGGATGCCAACAGCCGCCCACTCTTTTCGCCATTAACCAACAGATCACAACACACCACGCACTGTCACTGAGAGGGGAATGAACAACACAACCAAGTTTGTTTCTATGAACAGAGAAGAAAGAGAGGACGAGGGAGAGGATGGAAGGACCGAGTGGGAAACGTACAGCGAGGAAGAAGACTGCCCATCAAAAAAAAGGGCAAGTCAGCATTTAACTGACAAAGAATTGGCTCAAAGAGGAGAGGAACAGACTGAATGAAACCCTTGAAAGATAGAGAGAAAGAGTGAGAAAGAGAGAGAGAGAGCTCCCATCATGGGAAATACACACTGCAACACTAGGTCTCAGCCAGAGTCCCCCTCCACGTTGGGTCCTTTCGCAGTCCCTAAGCCTCCTACTACCTCGATGCCAAACGCGACAGCTGCAACGAGGCGAGATGGCCCAGTACAAAGAGGCCCAGGGGGAGCACACTGCTCTGGGAAGAGTGAGAGGCAGCCTCGCAGATACGCAAAAAAACATACAAAGATCACATGTCTTATTCAGCTGGGCTGGTGCAGCAAGAAAGAAAAAAGAGAAGAAAAAAAAAAACTGTACAAGGATTTCTGTCCCATTTACG
This sequence comes from Osmerus mordax, assembly GCF_038355195.1. Lineage (NCBI taxonomy): Eukaryota > Metazoa > Chordata > Actinopteri > Osmeriformes > Osmeridae > Osmerus > Osmerus mordax. The sequence goes on from NC_090060.1 coordinate 10,030,828, forward strand.
TCAGGATAGGTAAAAAGGATTTGCCACAGGTCTATTAATTATTTTAGCAAGGCTATGGTTGGTGCTATTTTTTTAAATGAGGCGCCAAAGAAAAAAGGCACAGTGGAGCAAAGTCGGATGTGACTGGTTCCAGCGCAAATGCATGAACTAGTGTTATGTGAGGAGGTTTTGTTACGACAAATACCGCGGTATGGAACATTTAGGAGGTATATTATTAATTCAGCACTACATCTTCATGACTCAAGGACGCCATCTGCTCTCAAAATGGTGATTACATCAGTTGAGTAAACGGAGGGATGAGTAGATGGATGGATGGATGAAGGGCTGTACGGACAAAGAGAGGTTGGAGGGCGTGATGGACCAAGCAGCAGTGTTGCAGTGGGAGGTTTACGTAAATACAGGAAGTCCACTGTGTAGGTGGTGCTTGATCATCAGTTCAAGGGCTCTCTTCCTCTCCCTCTCCTCTCTCCACCTCGCTTATCTCTTCCTGTAGGGTGGGAACCCTAGTGTGTGGCTTTTAATAGGCAGGGAGCCGCCCATGGTGCTACCAAAGGAAGAAGCACATGCCCTCACACACGGTGGACAGGGCCCTGCCTGAGGTCAGCTATTCACAGCCTGGTTGCTTCCTGGACCCCGATGAGTGGAGATAACATCATACTTGGGTGTTTGTGAGGGAGTGACACAAGTGATGTTCACTAAGAGCCACTGACACCAGGCAAGAACACCCTACAATGTCCTTTCATCTCACAACACACAAGCCAATGACGCCACAAAAGGATATTAAGATGCACTTTCAAAATAGCTGAGCGGGGGCCATTTTGTTCATCCACCTTGAAGCACTGCAATAATTATGATGAAGGATCATGGACTGAACCATGCGGGTTGGTTGGTGTCTATCACGGGCCATTTATGTGGTGTCATGTGGGTAGTCTAGTCTTATGTAATGTACTGGGAAGTCCACAAGCTCCACCAGGGCTCCAAGTTAATGGTTTACACAGTGTCCACAGCTCACACACACATCTGGAGCTCGCTATGGGTACATGAGAGGGATTTCTTCCACAAACAAGTACTATGAGTTTCTTGCAAAGAGCTATGGTGGGTCTGGCAAACACATCCACGTTAAGCCGTCAGGTTACACTCTGTATGTAGCAATGTCTCGTCTACAGAACTATATGCTAGGCGGTCCTACCAACTGATTAGCGTACAAGCAGACTAACACAGATATTCAGACTGTGAATATAGATTTTCCTACCATATCATTCATGAAGGGCTTCATTCACAAAGGCCAAAACACATTTTCTAGATGTGCTGATCCACATCCAGTCTGTGTACTAAGGACTCAAAGTAGGTGGAATCTCGCATAACATTTAGATTTGTGCGTAGTGTTAAGCTTGGAAGGCATCAACACAATCAATGATCCTTTTGACCTGCTTTAAGTATTTATGGATGCAGTTTCCAGATACACCAGTTTTTCCTTACTGGAGAAGCTCCATATATTCCAGTTCAAGTCCAAAACAAAGCTGTAACCCTCCTGCCTGTCTGGCACTAAGCTAAGCACACATTGTCCAAGAACAGATTGTTGTGGAAACAGTCAAGTCAACCTGTCAACACACTCAATCTACCTTGTTACAATGGAAAGCAGATAAGAACTCACCTGGACATCATAAAGCGCCACAATATTTTCATGTTGAAGTTCCTGAGGAAAATAGGGAGGAAAACAAAAGTCTAAGTGATGCCATTAACAACATTGACATGATGACTTTTATCGACTTTAGTCAAGGCCCTTGACGTCAATCACGTTGATGAATGCAAGGTCGATGTCAAATCAGTCTTTAACTACGTTTCCTAGATAAGTATAAAGCAATTAGGCCTAAGCAATATGGGCAACTCACCTTCAAGATTTTTATTTCCTTGCCAAGCAGGATTTGGGACTTCGAGAGGTTCTTCTTATTAATGCTCTTGATGGCAACCTCCCAATCAGTCTTCTGTATAGGAGTGAGTGGGGAGGGAGACAAAAATATTGACCATTTGTTAAACAAGCCCTGTGTGTTTGTGTGTGTATGTGTGAGAGAGTGTGTTACCATAAAGCTCAGACAAAATAGCAGGCAATAACAACATCACCAAGAGATGGATCAGGAGGTAAAGAGGAAATCTTAGACGTTTGAACAACGTACACCCAAGCTATGACATGACGCTGAATGACAAAACACTCAAATGACATCTACAATTCTACTTGTCACAAGTTCTGCCCTAATGAAGAAATGGAATTTCCTATGGGGGGGGGGGGGGGGGGAGATGCATGAAATACATCAGTCATGCAGCTCCAGCTAGGGCTATACGCCTACATATATCGGTGCTAAATTAATACTTTGCCATTGAGCCGAACACCTCCTTGTGTAGCGTAACGACAACTAAAATCACCCTAAAGATACTGTGTGTATAGCCCCCACTCATCCATAGAGCACTCAGGAAAGTGGCAGAGGGAAATTGTATGTCTACAAAAAAATGTAGGCTTTTCAAATGAATCTAGGTTAATAGGAGATGTTCTGTGGATGCACTCCAAATTCACAGCGCCACTGGCCTCGCTGACCTAGCACAGAAGGCTGCACGCGAGCTGTAGGGGAATGTGTGTGAGTGTGTGGGTCGATCAGTATCCATCCCCAATCCAGTGACAGCATGCTCACCCAAGCATGGACAGAGGCAGTGCAGCAAACGAAATGCCTCATACGAAAGAGCAACTCCGTTGGCCTATCAAGTGATTGCGATGAGCAGATAAGGGGCGGGGTATTGATTGCAACCAACCAAATCAAGCTAATGACCAGGTGGCATGCCAGTGACACATAATGACACAGAGAATGCAGAGTAAGCACTTTTACCAGACAATCATCTAATGATGATTCATGGATCACTTGATGATATGATTATGGAATAGCGTCACCAACTTTAGCATGAAGATGCTAAAAGAAGTGTTTGTCAAAAAACACAGATTTGTATAGTATTGCTTTTTTACTATAGTAAAACCAAAGATAGGTTGTTTTCTTGTTGTATTCTTCAACAGTCATTTCAATTCCACAAGTCTAGACTGTTCTATTAGTAGCACACATCGTATTGTTATCTTATGTGGGAGCTGCACAGAGTAGTCAATGACATTCACTAACCCTACCCACGAACAGAGCATAAAGAGTCTAGCATGGGCCTAGCATGTTCACGGGCCTATAATAAGCTGAGGATGTATGTGGCCATTTTAATGAGCTCAGAGGTAGTCTCTGACACAGCAGGCCTAAGAGAGTCACCTGCTTAAAGGATGAGGCCATCCATCACTTCCATTGCCGTCGTCTTTGCATCTTAGGTGGAAAGACTCCTATAAATAAGTGGCATGCAGATGCAGGGACATATGCTAAATACGGACGTCACATGCCAAGTCCTTCTAAACCAACTCATGCACCTCCCTACCGGTGGATGGACACACCAACGCACTGCACAGTTAGAAAATGTACAGTTACCTTACATATTTTCTCTATATAACTGTAGTAATTTCAAAAGACTATACAGAAACAAAATTACATTGAAAGACTACAGAACAAAATAAGCATGTAGGTCAGTATAGGCTCAAATAAATCTCTACAAACGGACAAATAGACATGAGATGCATAATTCAAATTCATATCTAACATGGTGTAGCCTATTTGTCAATATGTAGAAATGTATTTTGTCACCATGTTACAATAACCTATCCTAAAATCCCTCAAAAAGGACAACAGCTCCACTGTTGCTGCTCCTAAATGATGGATTTCATTGATGGATTGAGTGTGCTACATTTATTGTGGCTATAGGGAGCTATGATGACCTCATCTCCTGCATCACATTGAATGTGGAGCAGTCTCATATGTAACACTCTCCCCTACTGTGTCCTTTAGCTGAGCCTTTAGAGAATGCCCACTTCTCCTTCATGTTAATTTCCCTGTGCATGAATTAACATATTAAGACATCACAGTCATGCCAGTCGATTTGGTTATTTATCTCTCTAATATAGGGGGGTCAAACAATGTGAGATTACCCTATATTATAAATAGCCCCACGAATGTCAAGTACATCGATTATAAGGGGTGAATATTGTATAAAGTCTAAAATGGGCATATGATGGCTCTCCTTCCTTAAAAGGTTGAGGGGAAAAACATCCAGACTTGATCCTCTCCACCCTCGTCAGCGAGTTATTTACTGCCGATTGAGTCATCGGTTTCATGAATGGATGGCTCGCGTTTCTATGCGCCCATTGCACACCTCATCATCGGAGGCTGACGGAACAAAACAGCATGCATTGAAACGCAATCTCTTAGATATCGAGGTAGCATAGAGGTTAGCATTTTTGGTTAACTGATGATTATGACACATTTTTGAATTCAAGTTCACAAACATTGTTGTTGTTTTTTCCTTTTCTTAAGCTTGTAGGGTAAGGGAAGGGGCAACATAGGCAAGATACCTTTAAATAGTAGGTACTGCTATTTACCTTTCTGTGCCTTCCTTTGAAAACCACAGCAAAAGCTCCATGTCCCACCAGGTCCTTCCTGCTGTACTCGAAGTCTCCCACAGACTCCATTGTCAAAGGAGGTACACTTTTCTTTCAAGAAGGATCCTTTTTAGCGATGCGCGTAGGCAAATGATGCTCTTACAAATCCTGGTGCAAGCATCCACCTCTAAACGTTGCCTGTTTTGCTGTCAAACAGCAATACCAGTTATTGTGATGTTCACACAAGACAGGTCAGTTCCATAGTGACTGGCAGTCATCCTTGCATGCCATTTCACCTGCTCTGATATGACTTACTGGTTGAGTAATAAATACAAGCCAGGATATGATGCAACTGATCACGTTCAAGGAGGCAGGAAGCCTCAAATTATTCGGTGGGTTACCAGCGCAGTTGCCAAGGTTTGGAGGTGCTTCACGCTGTAGCATTCACAATCCGAGATAGCGGTCTTTGAAGAAAGTCACAATCCGAAGATACACAATGACAATTCACCGTTGTCAGCTGTCAGTGTCATTCTAACTGTTACCTAGTTTACTTGCACCGCAAAGATAGAAACCTTCAATTTAGTAGCCATCAATGGTTCAGCTCAAAGCGTTCTTGCTTGACAGTCTACATGATGCCAATAATTTTGATAATTAGCTTGCAACCACCAGACACATACAGACACCTAGCTATCTAGTCTGAGAGGGACATGCTGCATCTTTGACAGGCGTCATATTGTCCTTTGTTGCTTTCAAACATGCTAGCGAGCTAGCTACCACTAATGTCTGCAGACAGACTGCTATCTGGGTAGCAAGAAAGCACTATATTACATATCTAAAATTATTAACTAACACGTCAGTTACGAAGAGCATACTACTGTACACTTTTTTTTTTCTCTAAACACATACGCAGAGCTTCCGATGTTAATAGAATTCTAAGTCACAATAACAATTATTTCACGTCCTCCGTGTCAAGCAAGAGGTTCTTTCTGTTATCGTTCTCTTCTTCGAGAACAATGACGTTTGAACGATAATCAACTATGTAATCCGTATGGCATCTTTAAAAAGTCGTCCTTGCATGACCATCTTCGTTAGATAGACAATTAAAGGGAATTGTCCGTAGAAGTGTCTCTAATTCACATTCAGACGTATCTCGCTTTACTTTTTAAATTGTCTATTTACTATCTAGCTAACTATATTGTCCAGATCGCTTTAAATTACATGATAGCAAACTCGATTAGTCACAACGTTCTCGTCTCAATCTGTGTAGCTATCTTGAATGTCCTATGTAGTGCCGTGCTGAGAATTTATATCAAATCCATCCGCGTAGTCTTGATTACCTTCCGCCAGTAAGGTTAGGTCCTTGGTTATTCGGCTCTCGTTCTCAACATAGCCATTGTGTGCACAGTACCTGTTCACACATTTCAAATTATAAACCCCTTTAAACTGCAATTTTAGGTGATATATTTACAACCAAATTGTGTAGGCCTACTCTGAATAAATGAACAATAAAATATAGCCTACGTTATTGACATAATTAGACATAGGCTAACACATTTATTTCATGCTACTCCTATAATAAGTGGATTGAACTGCCATACATTGCAATATAAGAATTTTTTTACGTGTTAAAGTTGAAATTATTTGCAGGCACTTTGTCTTGGGACACCTGCATGCAAAGTAGTGGTGGCCTGTTTTACGGGTTGTTTGAGGAATTCGTTCTGATTTAGCCCCATCTAGCGTCTGTCCAACCGTCACTTTGTTCTACTGTACTCCTGATATTAGTACATTTTATAAATCCATCATTCTAATATGGGAAACACGAGTTAAATATATATTTGAAGTTATTTCGATGTTGTCGTTTTCCGTGCGTTCTACTCTCATGCCCACAAATCGACACAGTATATAACCAGCCTAAAGTCTCAAAGACAAGGATAACTCCCCCAAAAACTATCAGAGAGAAAAATTGAAGGAGCAATTCAGTGAAGGTTTTCTCTTACAGACAGTTGCTGATGTAGAGATGTGCAGACCATATAGGCGGGAGACAATTATGCAATACATAGGCTATAGCCTACCTGTACAAAGTAAGATACAAACGATAATACAATAACTATGTAGTATTTATGACTGTACTTTCATTGTGAAAATACATTAGTTTCAGTTTCTTTTAGGCAAAGGTTGTACAAAATCAGCGAGATAACACACAAATTGTAAATGAGAAAGGGCATTTGAAAACATCAGTAGGTGCTCAGGTTGATTCAATAGAAATATTTTTATTTATACATCACTGGATTTTAGTTACAGTATTTTATAATTATATAGAAAAGTGAGTGTAGTAAACAGTAAGTTCAATGTTATATAGAATCATCAGTGCTTCAGTAAAATCACTTTTTATACTTTAACCATTTATAACCATCCTTTGAGGTAAGATTGACTGGATACTGCTAAGGTCCACACTGAGAAGACAGTCCTTTCAGAATATCTCATTTGATCTTCTTGGTTTTAGGGGTGCTCTTTCCTTTCTGTCCATTTGAATTGTAGGTGGAGCTGAAGAGCATTGTCAACAGTATCATTAGAGGAACCAGGAGGTAAGGGGCATAGATAGACACGAGGGTGAAGCGTTCCTGCATGGTCTGGGGTCCAGGGTTAGGTTTGGTGGGGAAAGGAAAGAAAAGAATATGTGCTAGGATGGGGACCAGGGTGGTAGCCACATGAGTGGAGTACACAATGGCTGGTGTCCTGATCCACTTGCAGCCTCCTGAAAAAATATTGATGCATTAACATCTATGGTATTGATCAACAGAAATACAAATGCCAATCGTCTTTATACCTCTGCAACTATACTGAAAATGCAATTGAACACCACAACCCTAACTGAACCGATGCAGTGTTTTGTGATTATGTGGTATGAAGAACAGTAGACCAACAATCTAGATGTAATAGCTGTGTACTGAAATAACCCTTGTTTTTTATTATAGGCCTAATAAAACTGGTCATTCTCAAATAAAATGGTACTTGTACCTATAAAACACAATTGGGTAAATAGTGTACACATAATGCACATGAGACTAACATCCACTAGAGGGAAGAATAGGGCTTTCCTACAAAACATGTTCAAAAGCAAGGGTCTAGTTACAACACAATTTCTTTCCATGTTTCAAGATTTCTTTCTTCTTTCTCTATATGATAAACAATGGGTTTTGTATTGAAGTCATGAACCGACCTTTCAGGAAAGCATAGGCAGCAACGGGAAAGAAAGGTGTTTGCACCAACGCCTCGCAGAAGATGAAAGATTTAAACCAGACGGGGGGATCCAACATCATGGGGTCTTTAAAATCATTTGCATACCATGTCAGCAGGTCTTTCAACTGTAAAAGAAAAATATATAATAATACATTCTAAACTTAAAACAATATGATCCAGTGAGATAACTGTTGTGTGTTTGTTTCTTTTTTATATATATATGTAGCTTATTCAATGTTCCAGACAGGAGACACAGTTTGAGGCCAGCTGTAGACCCACGTTGCACTACAACTAGCCTAATCACATCGCGAATACAAGAGACGTCAAACACCTACCGCTTGAGGATACACATTGGTCGGCAGCAATGCTTGGAAATCTATGAAGATTGTGATAGGAATGTGAGAAGCGAAATAAAAGAAAAATATAATCTCTAATATGCGAATACCCATATTGTCCTTCGTGATTTACAAACTTGTATTTAGAATGGAAAAGGAAAATCTGACAGGAATGAAATACGAAGCAACGCTATTGGCTGTGTCGGTGTACCACATGTCATATGGTGTGATTGTATTGGTCCTATTCTCGGTTGATCCAGGAAAAGGGCGGTAGGCCTTGTACGCAGAAGGGGTTCCGTCTTGTCAAATATACTTGGAATTTGAACTTGACAGATCTGCAGATACAATTACTAAAGTAGACTCATTTTAATCATTTATTTTACGACCTAAATACTACGCGCTACACAAAACTATTGTTAAGATCGTGAACAATACATTTAAATATTTCAAAATGAATGCATTAAGTACATTTATTTAATTAAATAAACAAGCCAACATTTTTTTACACATTATATATAAGCTTTCGGTCGTGAAATATTTCCTGTATTTATTTTCAGATAGGATGTTTCTCAATAATATTGTTAGGAGTTTACACTGCTGTCATTGTCATTTCAATTTTCTTCCTATAGACCAACCGCAATTCCTCAAATACAGGAGACAATGGCACCATTTCTAGTTGCAGGCAATCAAAGTTTACATCCAAATAGCATTTTCTTTAACAGCCTTTGACAGACATCATATCAATTTAGCCTACTGACTGCTCTCTGACAAGGTTTCCTTTAGTTAAACAATTGCTTCATTCAATTCCAGCAACACACATTGGTGGTTGTCAGTCTCTGTCGCCGACGAAAGTATTGGGTTCTCTACATCCACGTAATCCTGCAATGAAGAGGGACATTTAAACGGTGCCTACACCAGGGTGGGACAGGGTGTCATAAAACGGAGATTATTCCTTGTCAATATTTTGTTATTTGCCTATAGAATACCAGTATTCTCCAAGTAATTGTGCAGTACAGAGAGATGGAAGGATGCTTACTGAATCATTGTCAATAATGTCCTCCAGGATTCTAACAATGTCTGTGAAGGAGGGTCTGGATGTGTAGGGTTCCAACCAACAGTCATGCATTATCTGGAGTCTGGAGTATTTTCATTAGAGGGTTACAATACCAGGATAACCATGTGGGAGAAATTATCAGCCTTAACATCCCCTTATTAACAAATGTATATACTAGCAAAAACATTGTAGTAAGTATATCACCTGATAATTAGCTGTGTGTCTACTTTATAGCACATTCTATCACTGAACAGAAAACCAACCTTAGCATGGTTTACTGTTTGTTTAGTGGTTGGTGCTTCTCCAGCCTGTTCATGGCACTCACATTTCTGGCCTACAGCCATCAGGCTGTGTGTTCTTGTGTCCTGCACATATGTAATACACCACCGACTCTGAACTCTCCAGATTTGGGTAGGGCAAGGTGCCTAAAGATCACAGGATATGACGAAAATGTAATTATTTCATCTTAGTTTGTAATTTGTTCAAAAATGGTGGTGGCCAATTTGCAGCCAATGTTATAAACTCACCAAATGTCTGCATCTCCCACATCACTATGCCAAAGGCCCACACGTCCCCCTTGAAGCTATAGTAATGGTTTCGAAAGTACTCAGGGGGGTACCAGCGCAAGGGTACACGCACCTACACAGATATGGTAAAGTCAGTCAGAACAATAGATATCATATGGAAACAGTTCTGGAGTCAGAACCATAAATATAGTACACCTGTTAAACTGGATAAAATGTGAACAGATTGAACAAACAGAGGTCATCATATAGCATTATGTCATATAGAGTACTATATGGATATGTGACACATTCTCTGACCCGTGAGGTTTTCCCGTGGCTGCTGTGTCGGCTCCTCATACGGGTCAGGTCTCTGGCCAGGCCGAACTCAGCCACCTTCACCTCCCAGGGGAACCTGCCCACCATGATGTTTCTCAGGGCCAGGTCACAGTGCACCACCTGGAACACATACTTAATCTTTCTTTCCTTATATCTGTGGAACTGTATGACTGCATGGACCTCCCTTTGAGAGTGCTTGTCCTAGATGGCAGATAGGTATTGTGAGAAATAAGTGTGTTTGCCTGAGTGTGGAGGGTATAACTGGGGTACCATTTTGGAGCGTAGGTGCTCCATGGCTAACGCAATGTGATAGGAGGTGATGGTGAGTAGGCTCTGCAGCTCGGGGTCAGAGTTCAGTCTCTCTTTGTGGGTCTGCAAGAAGCTACGCAGGGTCCCATAGCTCACATACTCCATGATCAACACATAGGGCTCTGGAATAACATGACAAAACCATGACACACACACATTCTGAAGAGATAAACAATCAAGATTAAGATGGTTTTTGAATAGAAGAAATTCTATGATGTAGTGTCAGCCATCTTCATAAGTGCAGAGAGAACTCTGACATGCAAAGTAAAAGATGTTTCATCTTTCTCACCCTCGGTGGAGTTCCAGTCGAGCAGTTGGAGGACATTCTTGTGGTGCACCAGTTTCCTCATGATCGTCACTTCCATTTCCACGCGCTTAGGGGTTACACCTTGTAAACACAATGGGTATTACATGTGTCAAACTAGACCAAGCAACATTAGCCCTAAACCAGACTTGAGGCTTTGACATCAGAATGAGCAATTCAAGTTATTTTTAAGCTGTTTCAGTAATCGACAGTTGTACATATTATTATCATTATTATCATGTATTACTGTTTGTGTCTAAGTTCTAAGTTGGTTATATACCCTCTTTGGCAATCTTGCAGGTAAACATGGCGTGCCCTTTGCAGGTTCCACGGTTCATCTTGGCCTTGTAGAACACGCCCTCCTTGCCTGCCTTTAAAAGCTGCAGCAAGCTCAAGTCTGACTTGTTAAACCTCGGACTCTGGAATAGTTAGAACCAGATTTGGGTCAAAGCAGACACTTAAGGTGTATCCAATATAATACTGTAAATATGTTTATTTATATAGCACAATTGAACAGAATCACCAAAGTGCTTTGCATTAAATGAAAATCCATCACAAATGCATTTAATTAAAATAGCACAGTATCTCTCTCTATTCTCATTCCAGACATAAAATGGCCAATAAGGCTCCTACCAAGATCTTAGGCTGCTTACTGACCCATAAAGAGTTAAAGGTTCTTTGATACACTTCACCGTAACATACTACTTTATTTCCCCTTTAAAAGGATGAGCAAAATCTTAAAATCCTGATGACAATAATTATTCTTTGTTCTGTTAACACACAAGCTCTAACATCTATTTTTATATTATCTTCACTTTTGTTCTGAGATTCTCTCTGCTTTCTCTTTGTTGATATGATATGTAACAGTATAGTGGACTGGAAATACAAATATTTCACTGTATCCAAGTGAGCACTGAATACACTGTCCCAATAAAGTATTACTACATTTTCAACCACATAAAGGATTTCCCAGTCCTGACAAGAATAAAGGTGAGGTAAAACCACACATTTTGTTGTTCCAGTGGCATGTTCAAATGTTTAGTGTTGCAGCCATACCTGTTGCACTTGCCTCCATGGCAGTCTTGAGACAGACCTATTCTTGTTTCTCTGCAGTGGTGTCTGCTCTGAGTTTCCCTTTCCCTGGCTCTCCTCGAAGGACGTGGGCGACAGAGTGCTGGGTGAGAGGACAGGAGAGTCGTGGTGGGGGATGTTTACCACTGACCTGGCACCCCGTAAATCCCGAATGATCTGAACCAAGGAGCGATACCTGACAATGGAGATATGGACCAAGTAATTTGGCTAACATGTATACTAGGTCTTTCGTGTACCAAATAAAAGTTTGAATAGGACATTTTCCAGAAGGACTGTACCATCTCCAACTTAAATACTTATGAAAATATTAACCATAAATTACCACAGAAAAGAAACACCTTCAGAGTTGTATTACTCTTTTACAATTTCCCCTTAGGAAGCAAAGGTTCTATCTATGTCTATCTTACTTTCTGAACCACAGACTCCCCAGTACAATGAGAGCAAGGATGGTAATGGTGGAGACACCGATGAGGATGTAGTGTGTGATGCCCAAGGTCTCCATATCTGAAGGAACGGACGCAGCTGTCAGTGTTCATATGAAATTATCACAAAAACCATTATAACGGTCTTAACCCTTGTGTTATCTTCGGGTCATTCTGACCCATCAGTCATTGTGACCACCCGTCGTATTGCGACAAATTTACCTCATACAAAAACAAAGTGAAGCATTTTCTTTTAAGCGTTGCGCTGTCTCAGACAATTTTCTTTTAACCTTTGCAATGTGGGGGGGCCACATTGCAAGGGTTAAAAGAAAATTATTTTTATTAGTTTTTGTATTGGGTAAAATTGGGTAAACACAATGATGGTTCGTTATGAACCTTTGGGTCATGTGACCTGAAGGCAGCACAAGGGTTAATAAGGTCAAACTCTATCAAGGGTAGGAGCAATGGTCACTGACTCAGCGAAAGTAACTCACTTGAAGTCGGGCTCGTACAGTTGTTAGAATGGCTCATTCAGGCATTGTCCTGACTCATCCAGGTGTGTTAATCATGTGTGATCTGCACTGCAACAAAATTTAGGGTCTGTGGACTCTTGTCTGTCTGTGAAACAAAACAAAGAAAATAAAGAATATAAACAAAATGTATGGTCATCAGTACACATCACAATCAAAATCCATCAAAAATCTTTAAACTCAGTTCATATTTCTGTTCAATTTCTCTATTTGTCTAATGACAAATTGACAACCGCCCGAAAAACTTTGAAAATACGGTAAGTCTCACATCATGTAATAAGATCAAGGGAGTCTAAGACAAGAAAGAACAACATTTAGACAAAACGTCTTACTTTTGTAGGGGCACCACCTGTCCACATGCAAAAAACAGCAACAATTCAAATGAAAGAGTCATCTACAATCCACGATAGTCACAGCCTTTAAACCTAAATATAATGAACCAGTTTGTACTATTGAATATAGGCTCCTGCACTCTAACCCCACGGTAGCATGAGAAGATAGAACTTATTTATGAGAACGCAAATGTGAGAGGATGAAGAAAAAAAGAAAAATGAACGCTCCTATTGTTGTCGTAGGAGGAGCTTTCAACCACAAAGGGTGGGGGAAAGGAACAGTAGCGTCTAGTGGTTCTCATTGACAGAAATGCTCAAATTGGCAAATAAACACACTACCTGAGTGCTGTGTTGTCTTCCATACTTAACTAGCCAACAAGATTGACTCTATGGTTTAGGTTCTTACATTCACTTTGATTGACTACTTTTAAAGGCTGTAGCTATTATTTCTTATACCTGTGAACACTGTTTAGATGAAAACAACATTGAGTGAGAGTGTGTGGATAAGACAGAAATGTCCATAATCTGACTTGATAGTGAAAATCGTAGCTGGAGTAACTTCTTAGGAAAGCCCCCTCTTGTAACCAGGGTAGTTGTGCAGTAAATGTCATTGTTTCATGGAAGAGGTTGGCGTGACAAGTTGCAGTTCCAGTTCCACTGCAGAAGCAGGCTGGTCTGCAGAGACCCCCGCTGTAGACGGAGCTGTGGTTTCCTCTCACAGTCACAGGCCTGCTCTGGTCTGTGACTCTACTAAAGATGCAAACACACATGCATGCCCGCAACATGCATAGGAATGAACAAAATATACACAACAAACGATTGAATTGCATCTGCAGAATTTAATTTGTTGCTTGAATATTTGTTACAGATCAACATTATCACTCCATATACAACTACAGTAATTTTTTACAGTTCATATTCAAATACATACAGTATTATTGGCTTATTTACAAAACACATATGTACATTTTCAATGTCAGTGCAATGTCATATTTACTCTCAACAAAATAAAGTTCATTAAATTAACATCTCTCTTGACGATCCACTGAAATTAACATAACACAACAAATATTAGACAAAGGATGAGGATAAGTACAAGTTCAGTAGTAGATTGCACTACATGCCAAAGCTATACATTGCAATCTGGAGGGAGGGGGTCTCTAAAATAGAGAAAGGGGTCTTTTCAATTTAAATCCCAATCACTTGAATTGGACATTTAATTACTCCAATTCCAACACTGGCAACTGACTGCAGCCACTTTTATTAAAAAGACTAAGCTTTGTGCAAGATAGAACAAAAAAAAGCAGAATATGCCATCTTGATCTTGTCACACAAAATAAGTGTAAAACCTCATCTACAACACGAGCCAGTCACCAGTTATTGAATGTTAAAAACAAAGTGAAAAGAATATTTAAAAAAGTGTTGATTTAATTGGAGAAGAGTTTTATAGTACTCATCAGTTTGCACAAATAAGCCAGGCCTTGACACTCTCTCTATAACATTCATTTGACATCATTGATCAATTGGGGACAAACATTTTACTAGGGTGACCACACACACACACACACGGCTCAATATGCTTACATTTGTTTTACGGACATCATTTTCTGACAAAGAAAAATAAAAATTTACTTCAATGACAGACATTTATCTTATACATCCATGATGACAGCACCCCAAGATTCAGCAGCTAAAAAAACGAAATAGTTCAAAAAGGAGGTTAGAAGGTGTATTTGCTTAAAATTCTCTGAATGATTTTGACAGCTAAAAGCAAGCAAAGCAATGCAATTTGTTGAACAGCAACAATAAATACTGAGAACTGTTAACGGTTCATCATTTTTCAAATAAACAAAATCAGTTCACAGTGGTGATTTAAGATGCAGCTCCACAGAAGAGCTTTTTGCAAATGCTCCTACAAACCAGACGTACAAATCTGCGACTGACTGAAGAGTTCAGAGTAAAATAAAAATAAAATAATATATATATATACGTGCATTTCCAATTCACAGTCTCCACTGAGTACTGTCAAATGAACAAGCAGCGTGAGTTGACAAGTTTTCCACTAACAACATTCATATACAAATACATTATTCAGAATACATATGATTTGCAGTCATGTGAAATAGGGACTCATGTTGCCTCAATGTAAGACATTTCTACCAATTCTTAATGTTTCATCTTACTGTCCCCCCAAGTTTCACATGCCATCTGCTTGTGGGGCCTTGTGTTGGCTAGTACAATCTGTGAAGGACTTTGGCTTGACCATGGAAGTCTCTTCCAACTCAACATGGAATACAACATGACATCAGAGACGCAGACATATTTTAAATGCATTTGGCTGTTGGCTTGGCTACAGTCATCAACAAGTAGCTATAGTTGATATATTTGTCTCGATTGAACTGTCATAGACTCATCATGATGAAACATCTGATGAAAGGTAAGTGACATGACATGCCGTGTCATGATGCACCCAGTGCTTTAGCTTCTCTAGCTGGCAGTGGCAGCAGACTACAGTAGAGATGCAGAAACGTTATTCATGTGACACTGGTTTGAAGGAGACACAGATTTTTTTTCAACTAGCAGCAAATACATCATGCAAATGATAGTAACATGACAGCCTTTGGGCACTGGGCTTAGCATTAGCATAAAGACTTAAAAGGCAGCCCTATTAATTACAGTATCAAACTGTATCTGTATCATAGAAACAGTAGTGATTGGAATACCCCTAATAAAGCAAGTGTGCTTAAAACACCAACAATACAAATTCAATTACTATAAAATAAGTATTTGGATACAAATAAAAATAAATTAAAAAAAATATATATGCAAATACCATATACTTAAAGCATCTCTTAGAATCATGATCTATGGCACCTGTCCTGAACATAACTCAGATTTACACTCAAGTTTAAGAGTTCGAAGCTAAAATCAACAAAGATGAAAAAGCCTAAAATGAAATGGGTGGGGTTTGATTATGTATTCATTCAGAAAGTGATTTTTTTTATTCAACAATAGACTTCAGTGCTTTATCAATTCATGTCATCCTGGAATCACTCCACTGAAACTGAATTGGACCCAAACCCATTAACTACGTTAATCAACATTGCACAAATAACCTTCCAGGTGTGGTGGTTCTTTCTTTCATTTTATTTTGGATTGGTGGTTGTTTCTTAATTTTTGGGGAGGAAAAAGCCAAATTGAAAGCCAATGTTCTCAGAAATATTGAGTTGTTCATAAAAGGAAAACTTAAAGTGTGAATGTACCTCAGAGGAACTTTTAATACTGTCACAAATGCAAACTATGGTGAGGTAGCATGAAGGTTTTATCTACTGACACCACTTGAGAGCTGTGGAGAGAAGGGGTGCTAAATATTTGAATTTAATTTGTCAATGACTGTCAATAGTCCAAAACAGGTGTTCAACACATCCTCAAATACTGAAATAAATGGTCTGAAAGATGACTATGGAGAGTAGACACTTACAGCTGCAAGAAGAGTTTCAGCTCACCCCACTGGGACTTTGGCTTGCGATAAACGCACAACAGGGGAAGCAGTTTCAGTTCATGTGCAAACCTCCAATACACATTCCAATGTTGTGTGTATTTCTTTGTTGTTGATGATGATACAGTTGTTCAATGGCATGGGCTACACTCTTGTGTGATGCGAAGGGGAGTCATTTCACTGGGCTTGATGTGCACTGCAGTGTGCCAATTTAGTGCTTTTTAATTGGGGCTATTTTGTTCCCTTGGCAACACTGACACTTGCCCGATGTTTTCTTGTTCAATGTCTCTATATGGAGAAAGTGCTGGAACGCACCCCGTCACAAATAGGGTACCGTTATTCAATATGTCGTCATAAGACATCCTTATGGGTCAGTTTGTGATGACTGCAAAATGCCGCCATTTTGTGCTTCCTGGCATCCACTAGATGAAAAATAGTCTTTGTCCCTACCCAGCTGCATCTGTTAGTCCCGAAGGACAAGTGTAGGTTGAGTCTAGCGATGGAAGACAATATGATCACTGGAGGACGCAGTATTTCTTGTAGTCAGACTCAAAGTCTTCGTCCATGCTACTGGTGTCGGCCATCTTTTTACCGTCAGTTTTTGGAAGGAACTGTGAGTAGTCCACTCCTTGCTGCTCATAGAAGAGAATGTACGCTGAGTCTGTGTCAATCTCCTCAGAATGCACTTCCTAAAAACGCAGAAAACATAATTAAAAGAATAAAAGCTTCTACATACAAGAATAAGTTCTAAGGATTAGGGTTAGTTAAGTGAGCCTTTTCTGAAAGGATACAGTGCAGTTGATTGTCTGCTTGAGCTGAAATAACACCCTTTGTTAACATTGACTCTTTCAGCCCACTATTTTGATTGTCAATTAAGAATTTGAGCCAAATCTGACTGACCAAACTGCTTGTGTACATTGACGGTTAAACTGTGCAGGGACAAGGGAAGGGAAAAGGCTTTCTTACCTTACAGCTGCTGTCATTGTAACAGTACCATTTATCATTGGGGTTTTTGGCATAGGTCACATAGTGGCCTCCTCCCATGATTCCTGAATGACACTGAGAGAAAGAAACATTATTTTATAGAGAGAGAAGGTACATAAATACACTAATAAAAGATGCTACATTTTCCATACATTTTCTATACCTCAGTATAGGCAGTTGTTGTATAATGAGTAATTCACTTACTGAGATTGCATATAAATTGTACATGGGCTCCAGACAGATGTTCTCTGTTTGGTGCAGCTGGGAGGTGTCGAAGTCCGAGCCAGGGTCTGTGCTGCCCTCTGTACCGTTGCTTTGGACGCTCTCGCCATTCATCAAAATGACATCACAGTGGCTGCTGGACGCCTCGCTTGCCATGGACGACTCCAGGGGGTTAGGGGCAACTTCGCCTGCGCTGATGCCTGTGCCTGAGGCCTCTGCCCCCGTGGCCTCCGTGTTGGCCTGCAGCGGCACTTCCTTGGGCTCGGCGTCGGTGTTGGCGCCCCTGTCTTTTGTGCTTCCCTCCAGGTTCTCCTTGCTGTTAGAGAGGCGAAGGCGGCTTCCCAGCTGGGGAAGGCGGAGACGGGCCTGTCGCCGCCCCCCTCCGCCACTCTTGGGACTGCTGGCGGGGCTGCCGTGTCGGCTGAGTGGGGGGGCAGACTTCCTGCCGGAAGCTGGGGAGGCTGCAGGGATCAACCACAAAAGTAGAGCACGCTTAAAAAGGGGGACCATGAGTCAAACACACTTCCTGTTAAAACTGGGCCATGTGGTGTGCTGTGTGTACAAATGGTTAGATGCCTAACCCAAACCCTAGTCTGGGGTGCAATGAGCACTAATGGTACATTACCATTCCACCTTTGGGGGAAGCTACTGTGGTGTACTCTCTCAGAGACAGCTGAACTCAACTTTACTTTGACAACAGGAAACCCACAGCGACATGTTCACACGAGAACTTTATAGTTTAACATCTAAATGTGCTATCATCATTATTAACTCATATTTAATATGCTGCCAAGCATAAATAATATTAGGACTTCCTTCCAAATAAAGATATAGACTTCATGAGATAACAAAATGTTGAAAAGAAGTAAGGTTGCTTGAACCACTATGTCACTGCGGTGCGGACCTTTGAAAGCGCTGGAGAGTCCAGCCGGGGCAGAGATAGAAGAGATGTTGTCTCCACCCCCCGTCCTCAGAAAGCCCTCCCCCTCGCTGTGGGAGTGCAGACTGTGCTCCACCTCCCTGGGAGCCAGGAAGGCACTGGGGTCGAAATTCTCCCGGGGGAACTTAACGATCTTCTGGGATTTGATCCAACGCCCGTTTACAAACTGGAAGCGCTTCAGGTGGACAATCTGTGAGGCGAAAGCCCAAGATACGGAAGGCTACTTGAATACCTTTTTTCAATGCCAAAATGGACTAATCATCTTCCCCAAAACATAGCGCTGACACGTATTAAAGCGTGCATCTATGAGAAGAAGATTGTCTGAGCATGCCGGCAGTTGATGGTGTTCCGTTCCCCGGGAGTCTTACCAGGACGGGTGGCAGTCTCCACAGGTCCAGCTTCTTGGTGGCCAGGCTGTGGGACTGACACTTGGAGCAGAAGTAGAGCTCGTCCTCGCCCAGCTCCTCCTCGCTGGTGAAGGCCTTCAGACAGCTGTCCAGGCTGATGGGCTCCGCCTGGGCCCTCCGGCTCTGCTCCACGCTGCTGTTCTCTTCCACTATCTAGAGAGGGAGGTGGACACGTCAGACACTGCTGTGCTCCTCCACTATCTAGAGAGGAAGGTGGACACGTCAGACACTGCTGTGCTCCTCCACTATCTAGAGAGGGAGGTGGACACGTCAGACACTGCTGTGCTCCTCCACTATCTAGAGAGGGAGGTGGACACGTCAGACACTGCTGTGCTCCTCCACTATCTAGAGAGGGAGGTGGACACGTCAGACGCTGCTGTGCTCCTCCACTATCTAGAGAGGGAGGTGGACACGTCAGACACTGCTGTGCTCCTCCACTATCTAGAGAGGGAGGTGGACACGTCAGACACTGCTGTGCTCCTCCACTATCTAGAGAGGGAGGTGGACACGTCAGACGCTGCTGTGCTCCTCCACTATCTAGAGAGGGAGGTGGACACGTCAGACACTGCTGTGCTCCTCCACTATCTAGAGAGGAAGGTGGACACGTCAGACACTGCTGTGCTCCTCCACTATCTAGAGAGGGAGGTGGACACGTCAGACACTGCTGTGCTCCTCCACTATCTAGAGAGGGAGGTGGACACGTCAGACACTGCTGTGCTCCTCCACTATCTACAGAGGGAGGTGGACACGTCAGACACTGCTGTGCTCCTCCACTATCTAGAGAGGGAGGTGGACACGTCAGACACTGCTGTGCTCCTCCACTATCTACAGAGGGAGGTGGACACGTCAGACACTGCTGTGCTCCTCCACTATCTACAGAGGGAGGTGGACACGTCAGACACTGCTGTGCTCCTCCACTATCTACAGAGGGAGGTGGACACGTCAGACAGGACAACTACACAGAGACAGACCACTCACACACACGTAGCCACATCAGAAAAACAAAGGCTTTTTTAAGGAGTGTTACCCCCCCAATTTGAACAGTGCCATCTTGAATCACAGCATTGTCACCACCACCATAACAATAATAGAAATAAAACTTACTGTGGATATAATTTAAATTATTATATGATATCCTTAATTTTGGACAGGACATGGGAATCAGAATGGATGTGGATGTGTGTAATGCTAACTTCATCTGCAGTGACACAGGGTCCAATACTATGCTCGTCTGCCTTTCACACACTGATTATCAGGTGTCTCTTATCACAGCTAAGTTAACATTCAACAGTCATAATGTGCAATGTTAAGATATACAGTAAATGAATAATTAACACTTAAATGTAGTCACAGCAGTTCTAAAAAATGACCTTGACCCATATGCGAGTACAAAAAAATTTGTTCGAGCGTGGAAAAGTATTGGGCGCACGGGTGCGAGCGAGTTTTAATCATGGACATACAGTCTACGGTTTTAACCTACTGAAGCTGTCAGTTACCTGAAAAGAGATGGTGGAACCCGAAAATACTAAAACCATTATTTGCAACGGGAAACGTTTATTCCTTTTTTCTGAGATTGCAACTATAATCGCGACCTTGATAAACCTCATAGGCTGCGTCCTGTGATAACCTACTGCATCTGTCCTGCGCTGTAACTGCCTGGCTAGCAACCTAGCTAGCTAACCTTCACCCTCAGTGTGAACAATCAAACTAAGATCCAACACTACACATATCAAAATAAACACGAGTTCAACAATAGAAACTTAAACAATGCTTCCGTGAACATAATTAACCCCCCAACTGACATAAAAACGACATTTCCCATTTACGAGTAGTTTAAACCACTGACTGTAAAAACAAGGTTTGAACCTATCCACCACCAAGGACCTCATTTGGATCAGTACAGTGGGGCCCTCCCTGGAAAAGTTTGATGCCTCTAAATGTGATCATGTGATCAAAAGATCATGACACCCACGCTACAAAGCTTGGCCAAGCCAGTCAGTTTGAAATAATTTTACAAAAAATACAAAAAAGTAATATGTAATGAATAAATAAGTAACCAATCCTGTTTCCGGTCATTTTTAGTAATTCATTCAATAGTCTAATAAAGATGCAATGTTAAAAACAGAAACTGACTGTGCCCCTAAACCTTTTCACTTGGGGGCACATGTGCTCCTTCAAAAAAATATTCGCGTAGAGCCCTGCTTGTCAACTCCAATGCAAACTCCAAATGACTGCTCATCCATGGTTTACTGTTCAAACCCTTTTTCCTCTGTTGGAGGTCAACAGAGCAGCGGTTTGATCATTAACACAGCTGTCGGCGTCTTGTTCTTTGGGGATGACATAACACCCAGGGTCAGGGAAACACTCTTATCTGACATGAATATCGCAGGGACCCTGATAAAAAGCCACTGGCCATGTTCCAGTCCAGAAACCCACTGCCCTTTCTCTGTCCTTGAGGCTTTATAGGTTATAAGCCCTGACGCTGGCAGTCAGGCCCAATAACAATTAGCTGCATGTTCCAGTGTAGGTACCAGGTGGTGTTGGGTGGAGATCAAATTGCCAAGGAGGCACAAACTTGAACACAGTTCCATTTGGATCATCAAGAGCCAACTGCGGTCCTAATTCACAGAGGTGACAGAGGCAGTAGATGAACAGAAACGGTATGTAAAACGATTCGCTTTCAGCAACACGGGCAATGAGGGACGAGGTGGCTCACCCTCTCCTGGGAGGTCTGGTAGCGGAGGTGCAGCGCTGTGGGGTCCCAGTCGACTGCGATGTAGGCGTTCCCCACAGACGCCCTGTCCTCTGTGCACTCCACTGCGCAGCCCCTGCAGAACCTGGACACACAAACACACAGGCAGATATGGCATCAGTCCCTAAGCTTATAAACCCGTGTGTGACGTGACATTCATACACACACGCTCACACACACCTGATCATGTCCTCCCAACCCCCACCCTCTCAGGGATTCCTGGACCTGGGCCCAGCTGTGTGTGTGTGTGTGTGATAAAGGGTGTAGTTAACAGTGTGTGAGACAAGATAATGGATGTTTTACCTGTACCAGGGGCACCAGGCACATGAGTTTCCATCCTTGCCCACCACCCGCAGCGTGAAGGGGTACTGGTAGCCCATACTGTCATCACTGTAAGGTCAGGTAGAACACCACTCAGCATTTAGCATTCCAACAATGTGACCTTCAGATCGGCAAGGCTAATTGTAATTTCTTTGCTGAAATGTCAACAGTTCTGATACACCAAGCAAAAGAATGTAGCAGTTTTGTAGACAATATTCAGGTTAAGAGCTCAGGGTTTACGGTTTCCTGTAAGTGAGTGAGTGAATGAGAGCGGGACAAAGAAGAGGTGACACAGACAGAGAGAGAAAGATCGACGGAGAAAGAGAGAGGATGCGTCTTCCTCCATGTGTGAATGCCTGTACTGACCAGTCCTGTGCGTGGTTGCTGGCCTCCTGTGGGGGCAGGGGGCTGGCCAGACGGGAAACCTGGATCCACACAGCATCGTAAAGGTCCTTCTTACTGGTGTGGACCGTGCAGGGCACGATCAGAGGCATGCCGAACAGGCTGGGACGATTCTTCTGGGATGAGAGGAAGTACAGCTCCGAGCGCATCTAAACAAGAGAATAACACACACACGCACACCGACACAAACACGTGCACAAAAAAGCTTGTAAAGAAATTGCTCTCTCATACATTGCCATTTGACGTCACAATGTTCGGCAGATCAGTATATTTGTCCCCAGGTCATCTTGCTTTGTAAAGACTACCAATCTCAATTGTCCAACACAGTGTCTGCTTATCGAGCACTTTTAACACTACCCACCATCTTCCTGTGCATGGCGATGATGTAGCCGATGAAGGGGCTGTCCTGGACTGGTGTGACGTGGCCGTTGGGCACCCCGTTGGCCAGGGGCTTCTCATTGGTGCAGGGCACCACCGTGCTGGGCATGCCGTTGGGGATGAGTCCTGGCCTGCCAGGGTGCCCGTTCACTGCAGACCCATTCGCCATGGGGGTGATGTCTGTAAATGCGAATAAATAAATACAAAAATAGTCAAATTTGGTAAATGTTTTTTCTTCAATTTTCAGAACGCCCTAGGTGAGGCGCTGTTCTCTTATGCAGCTGCTTGCTCTGCGTGTGCAGTGTTTGGAGCAAGCACTGCTTCCATGAATTCATCTTTAACGTTGGATGAAAGGGGGAGCGTCTGACAGATCTCCTACCTGTCTGCGTGGGTGAGGTGAGGGAGGTGGGTGAGCCAGGCACAGGGATTTCAAACGCGCACAGGAAGCCGTTCACTGACAGACGCACCTTCTGGTTGTCCTGAGGGAAATTCTGCGCGCACACACGGAAATGGAAAACAGAGTACATATTTTGCATTGGCAGATAAGACACACCTATACATAGCAGCTTTGGTTGTTTGCCCAAAAGTGACCAAGTAGAGGCGGATAGGATGATGTGGATTTCCACAGTGTGCTGCCAGTCCCTGTGCTGTACCTTGATGTTGGAAGTGTGCACCTCTGCCAGAAGGATCTGCTCAGGCTTCAGGCTGCACAGCTCACTCAACTGCTTCTTCAAACCCGTGTATTTCTCATCCATGTTGAGCCTCAGGCCGAACCGCACCGGAGTGGAACCATCCAGCTTGATGACTATCAACACACACACACACAAACACACACACACACACACACAATAAGAATCCATACATTTGTGTGTACAACACTGACACAACCCTTGTTTCAGAATGAATCCTGATATCTGAGAATGGACTGAGTCATATTCTGAGGAGTGAAAGCACACTGGTACACAGAGGTGCAGTCGGAGGTGATGGAATGCGTGCGGCCCTCACCTGTGATCTCCAGGTGCATGGAGCTGTCCATGGGCAGCGGCAGGGACAGGAAGTTGAAGGGGTCGAAGCGGGCGCTGATGTGGCCGCACGTCTTGCACTTGACCTGCGACTTCAGCTGGCCGTGGAAGAGGTCGACGACGATGGATCTGTTCCTGCGCAAGTGGTTCTCCCACGCCTGTAGCAGGCACAGACGCGCACACACACACACACACACACACACAGATGTGTTGATCAATAAACACGACCAGCGCTCATCTCTCTGACTCCCTCGGATACACTCACCTACAGAGCACACATGCACAACTGTGTCCACCTGGCCATTAAGGGCTTTTAATGCACATTCCCAATCAATAGTGTGTTATGAAGTGCCTCGCTTATTAGAGCTTCATCGACTCGTTCACCTTCCTACTTGTCCTTTGACTTTTGAAAAGGCCACGAGAGGATGGGAGATTCTAAGCCATTACAGCAAACACTGTCAATGGGTAGAGGAGAACGGAGTTGAATACTACAACTGGCTGTAATGTTGCTAATATAACTAGCCCTGATTGAGAAAAGGAAAACCTTAAAAAAATTCTATATTTTGAAGCCCTGATTAAATACTGGACGAATGCATATTTTCTTGACATTCACTGTTACTTTACAATAAAGAGACAGCAGTTTCCAATGATGTCATGTAAATGCAGAGATTTCTTCTTTTTTTTTGGGGGGGGGTGGGGGGTCCCTATCATTTCTGTGTGTTTAGAGTTCATATCTGATCTGTTTATGGGGGGGGGGGGGGGGGGGGGGGTGTCAAGCAACCGTTAATGCCAGACTCTGTCTTGAACCTATCTGCGGTCCAGCTTAAACATTAACATGGCAGTGGAGTGAACTCTGACCTCGGAGGCCACCTCCCAGTCAGGCCGCAGGTCGCTGTCCTTCAGCTCCACGTAGGGCTTCTCGTGGACGCGGTTCAGGTCCTCGTGAAGGCCGTCCAGCAGGAAGGCCAGCAGCTCCTGGGAGTCCTGCTGCTGGAAGCCGTTGAACCTGGGGGCGTACTTCGCTATCGTCCACTAATGGGAGGGGAACGAAGAGGCAAAAACACGTTCATGAACCGGACACAGACCCCAGTCGTCATTATTAGGGTTCGATTTCAATAAGGTTAATGTGGCAGTCGAACATTTTAATATCCATCTACTGTATTGACTAAAATGTCAGAGAGAAGTTAAAGTAGAAATGGAAAGCCTCTGTACCCACCCTGAGTTTGAGAGGAGCAACATTCTTCTGCGTCCCACTCCACAGCTCCATCACCAGGTCGCCATAGCACTTGGCCATGTGACCGCGCATCCCAATAGGATTGGTTCTAAAAAGATATGAGGAACTTGAAGTTTCGAGATACATTGTCTCCAAACCCTGCCCAGCTAAGATAGAAACACATCAGGAAGCAGACACACGCACACACACACACCTGTTGAGCTCGTAGAGGTGTCTTCCTGATATGAAATACTCTGTGAGAGGCTGGGTGTTGCTCACACACTGGATACTGGAGTTCATGAAGCATGTGTTGCCTAGGTTACTGAGGCCTGTGGCCCCTTTCTCTGTTGGGACTGGAAAGGTGGAGGGGGATGGCGGCAAAATACATTATATAATTAGTATTATGTAAATATTGGATCCCATCTACAGTCATAATTAGGGACAGGAGTTTTTCCTTATAATATTGCAGAAAAACACTAGCATGTGGTCAGGTGACATGAATGGAATTTGTCTGGACCTGGGCCCCAGTCTGCTGTCTGTGCCCTAATCATGCTAAATCAATAGAGGAACAAGGATGCAGTTAACAAAATGAGACGTCGTAATGGCCTCTTCAAACAATACTTTAGTGCCTGTGGGAATTACCATGGAAGCTATAAATGGCAGATATACACCCTGAAGGTGTATCTGACACAAACACACTATAATAATTGCGGTGCTTGTTATACAGTGCTAGGTCAGATTGTGTTATTGTAGTAACTCGCAATCCTTGTTTTATACTTCAGTGGCATAACACTCACCAACACCTGACTCAACCACTTAGAATGGAGAAAACAGGGGCTTTAAGGGTGCAACATTTCTGTGAGCTAATCCAAGACAACGTTTGTAAAGGTACATTTTATTGAGACAATACCATACCTTTGTGTCTATCCATTTTACTGCTGTTTGCAATAAAGGACATCTCCTCCGGCCAACTCATGTCTTTGTTTCGGACTGCACAAAGAGAAGAAAAACTAAGTTTGAGATTTTCGTGATTAATTGCAATTATATATTTTTTTGTTCTTTTTCTTTGTACAAGCCTGCTGATTTTCATACTATTTCCACCGACTCAACAAAGATGAAGTGGGATAACGTTGTAATTAATTCTGGCCAACCTACAGTCCTTTCTAGTGACGTACCCTCGATAACCAAGTGCTGCTCGTCGTTTATCTTCAGACTCTCCAGGGTGTGGTCCTCGTCGTCCAAAAGGGTGAGGTAGTTCTAGGGGGGAGGATTTGTGGTTTACCATGTTGCAGGCAAGTTAGGCTACAAGCATGCGGTTTATGTCGCTAGTCAGAAGCAGGTCTCGAGTTGTGCTCCACCTGATCAGGTGTGGTAGAGAGGTGTGGTAGAGAGGTGGGGGCAGACCTACCTCACTGTTGTAGAGCCAGAGCCTCATGTCCTCCTCCTTGATGCGGAGCCTCTGGGACAGGTACAGGTGGATGTCCTTGATGGTGCCCATGCGGCTGAAGCATCCCGTGTAGGCCAGCACCCGCTTCAGGGGAGCGCTGGGGGATGGGACGTTGCCTGATGTGGGCAGGGAGAGGGGTTCTGGTCTTGAGTGGACGGTCAATTCTCAAAAGGCCTTCAAACTCATTTAGACAGTTCTGGATTGTACACAACACTGTCATGCCATAGGCCTTGTATCAGACACACACAGAAACACACCACTAATGAAATCCAACAGTCAGTAACAGCACAGTTAATCTAACACCTAATCTACCAACCAAGAAAGATGATATCCATCATATAGATTCAAACTTTGGAAAGCAATCTTAAGTGTGTTTTTTTTTGACAGATTGCAACTACACTTAAAAGGGGTCTGTTAGTGTCTGAGAGAGACTGGTGTCTGATTCCAGATCTACTGTACGGTTCTCTCACAGGGCACAATGGATGTGGCTTATGGAGCAGTTTCTGGTTGGTGGGAGAAAGACCTGTGAGGTCACTGTATACAGCATTGCTAGCACGTGGTTGGGATCAGTGCTTTGTGAAACTGTACGACTAATGCCATTTATCCTGACCAGTTCATTGCATTAGCAAAACAGGTGTGCACAACATTCTGTCATACAAAAGTGTAAGACAATACCTTTACATTACAGCTCGATGCACACCCAAAACCAAGCACTGAACCGAGAGACAGACAGACAGAAAGACAAGCAGACCGAAACACACCCATACTGTGCCAAATACAAGCACCTATCACACATGGATCACACAGAATCAAACAGAATTGATAGCGACACAACACAATTTGCTCGTTGAGGATTAGTTGTAAGGAAGCAGCAAGAAAGGCCATTCAAAGTGATTCAACATGATTGATCAATCAACTCATTAGTGGACAGAATTGAAATCAGATACTGATTCAATACAATCCTAAATCAATTCATATTAGTCTAGTTAAAGAGAGCAATTAAGGAAACATTTCTTTATTAGGGTTATTGATTATTAACGTGATTTTACTGTGACTGCTAGGTGCCATACAAATCAATCCCTAAACATCCAATACTTCTTTTCCGTCAACACAGCTTTCTAATACCGTTGCAGTGTTTGTGTTTGTATAAGATAAATAACATAAGGCCATTTAGTTTGTTTAATAAAAGAGCAAGCTATAGACCTGTTTTATAGGAAAGGTAACCTTAAATGACTTATTTTGTGATCGGGCGCTATATATATATATATATATATATATATATATATATATATATATATTTAAAAAAATCTATTTTTTATTTTTATTTTTTATTATTAACTTGACCTTCCATGGGGGGCGGGGGGCGCCCCCTTAATATAATGGTAGGGGAAACACTAGGTCACCTTTGGTTGAGGACCATATTTACCCTCAAATATTCTTAAATGCACCTTGACTACCAAATCTTTATGTTAGCACTGAGCCCTAGGATTATATAGGTGCAGATCCAATGTTGCTTAAATACATCTTCAGCCTATCCAGTTGTATAGCATCTTTCATTTCAAGAAGGGATGATGGTGCATTGTGAGGGTATTGAAACTGGGCACAGGACCATACGTCTACTGTGTGTAGAGGATCTGATACTGCCAGACTAATAGCTGCCTCAGATTAGATCAGCACTAAGAGCCACACTGTGCTTTCAGCTCGTTACCAGTCGGATCATCATACAGCAACATAGTCCTGCATTGCTCTTTTGTCACGTACAGCTTCCTGCTTGTCCCAAATCATAGAAGTGACAAAATAGAAATAGATCTGTTTACGCCATGCTAAATCAGGTGCCACCTTACTTGGCACCTGCAGCTAAAGGCCTACATAAGCTTTACATGCCAATCACTGGCATATGCCCAAACCAGACAAAACAGAGCCACTGTTTAGGTGAGGTACTGTACTATTCTTGGCCAATGACTGAGTTAGCTCAGTTGTCAACAATCACAATCTTAAGTCATTACGACATCATTCCAGTAGGTTGTGTGACGTATGCACACAACTTGTTATACAGAACTCGGTTATAGCGGTTGTGACGAATCAGGACTGTGAAAACAGAAAAGGAGTGTTGGAATGTTTTTTGGTATAGTTCCACTGACAATCCCCCACATTATTAAGGGTGAATCAGTCCATTATTGTGGTAGAATGAGATGGGAGGGGTTGAGCTGGGCCTTTGAGCTTTCCATTAGCTTAGTTTTGGCTGTGCTAGCCTCTCTCTCTTGCTGCAGGCTTACGTTACCTCGGGGCAAGTGCTGGGGGAACATTCGCAGGCTGGTCATACCCATATTGACCCAGATGTTGGACTGGGGGGTGCGCGAGGCCGGCTGCTGCCGGAGGAAGAGGAGGTAACGGGGGAAGAGCTCCAGCTCAGCCCGGCCTGTCTTGGTCTGCTGGATCACCTGGGGAAGGAGGGACTCGATTCTTCATTTATTGATTTTATTAATTTTTACAATGTTTTCCATGTGTTAAGACCAGCTGGTGGCAGTCCGTACCGGTCGTGGCAGGCTGAGGTTGGCACCGTACCAGTGGTACAGCGCCCTCCACACAGGCTCTGGTACCGTCTCGAAATCCCTGCCCGCCATCAGGTGTAGTGTCCGCTTCAGTCTGCCACCCTCCATAGTCAATGTGGGGGCCTGGAAGGGAGGGAGAGAGAGGGGCAAGAGGGGTGGTGAGAGGGGCTCACACATGGCCCCATGGACGCTCATGGAACCAACCAAACACAAGCTTGGTGGACTGCAAATCCACACACACACAAATCTATTTGTGCGCACACACACACTCACACACACTCCCTCTTGAGAGCTGTCTCACATTACTGATGACAGAGATAGAGAGCGTGTCCCAATGCTGTGCTCTGCCAAGCCCACTCATGCCAGTGTTGGAGATATTAGACAATGGACACACCGGTGGGGGAGTGGCAGCCGCCATCTGTGCACTGAGAGCTTTGCCAGAGCAGTGGGTGGAAGTGCTCAGATAGAATTAGAGCTTTTCAATATAAATGTCATGTGGACTACTTGAACAAACTGTTTCTAAGTTACAGTTGAGTGTTTCTGTACACAGTCGGTTTCCAAACTAAATAATATACAGAGAATAGTTTAATTAGATAAATAATTTGTATAAAATCAGCCTGGCTGGAATAAATAGGTATTCTCAAAGTTCTACCATTTCCACACTCCCATTTCTAAACGAAACACACCTGCAAAAGGTGTCACATACTACATTATATGGTATTTGCACACAGAAGTAGCAAACTCACATAGCAACAAATGCTGGTTGTCTCATACATCTCACACATGCACGCAAACTACCTTCATGGGGTCTGTTGAGACCAGAGACTGGTTGTCGATAGCCCCGGGTCTCTGAGCTGCCAGGAGACAGGGGATGTGGCCATTGGCGCCAGAGAAGCACTGGTTGTTGTTGTCTGACACGTGGTGTTGCCGGGCAAAACAGCCCTCTGTGGCCGAGGAAGTAGCGTGAGGAGTTAAAACTAGGAAGAGACACCATTGAGAAAGATTAAATGAATTTCCTCATCTGTTATCTCCAAGATAAAGATGAAGCCTTATAAAACACGTTTTACAGTGTTAGCCACTGAGCGACTTTGGTTCCGCCAACACTAACCAACATTTTGGTGCACAGTAAATGTCTGCTGGCATTCAGTGAAGTTTCCGAAACCCTTTTATGACTGCGGTCCCTTACTCACCAGTGCTGGGGTTCTCCGTCGCCTCCGAAGCACTGGAGATTGCATCAGGGGACCTCTCCTCTGGGGGGCTGATGGGGCTGTAGACCCGAGGAGCCCCCCCGACCCCTTCGCCTGGCTCCTGGGGGGCTGGCTCCACGGTGGCAGTGGCCAGGGGGCTCCTCAGAGAGCTGAAGATGGAGGGCTGCTCCACTACTATGGCCTTCTGCTCCTGCATGGAACAGAGAGTAGAACCTCAGTCCCATGTTCTAGAAAGATGAGAACTGAGGTGGATTTTGAACTACGAATGCAGTAAGTCGCGCGTGCGCACACACACACACACACCGTGACCAAGCATAAACCTCTCCACTCCCACAACCACAGACATCACTTCCTACTCTTGAAGTTTGTATATTACCCCAGAAGCTTTGTATCTATTCATTCTGTTGAGACCATTGAATACATTCAAAGCTTTTCGTATAGTCAAAGCTGCAGTCTTGCCAAAAACATGCACCAAGGACTTTTGAATTGCAACCAAAGCCGAAAACGTCTAAACTGTGTAGTACAAGCGTGTCATGCACTTCACAGAGAAAGACTATTCAGAGAGC
This sequence comes from Osmerus mordax, assembly GCF_038355195.1. Classification (NCBI taxonomy): domain Eukaryota; kingdom Metazoa; phylum Chordata; class Actinopteri; order Osmeriformes; family Osmeridae; genus Osmerus; species Osmerus mordax. Next base: position 10,061,708 of record NC_090060.1, read on the forward strand.
ACGAGGCTCCACTCACATATTTGACGTAGTCCTTCCACAGCTGCCACCATTGCATGGAGATGAGGAACCAATTCTGGCCATGCTGGAGCCCATGTCTGCTCTCCCTCTCCAGCCACCCCCTGGAGACACACACGCGTGCTTGGCTTAGTATGCTGATCATAAACCTGACATTATACGGTGGTGGTCACATTCTTAATCTCCACAGACAAGCATGCATACCTAATGATTTGGCCCTCCTCTTCCGGGGTGGCGGGTCTCAGTCCCAAGACTATGTGGCATACCTGCAGAGAAGAAAGAGCAGTGAAGGGAAACATCGTGACCACCTTTTAACACTGCAACTAACACACACACACTAGGGTACTAACACACAAACATGTAGTCATCCCTCAGAAAAAGTGAGAAGAGTATGTATGTGGGTGTGTGTGTGTGTCCTCTGACCTGGAAGAGCAGGTTAAGGAACTCATTGGCGAGAGCGCTCTTCACACTCCATATCTGGTAGTCCTCCAGGGTCAAATGACCCATCTGTGGAAGTCAGATACAAATAAAGTATTTTTGTTGTCACTCACATTCAGTTCTCTTCATATATTGTGGTTTGGGACTAAAACAACACATTCAACCGTCTGTCACAAATTGATACTCCCCCCCCCCTCCCCCCCCCCCCCCCCCTTAGTTCATTAACACTATCATCATTGGTATATTGATTCCAGATGTGCCTTTATGATTACTATACGTGTTAACCAAACATGGAAATACACAGAAGATCTACGAGAACATTCCCATCACCTTGGTTGTATCATGCGTCTTCAGAATGCCCTCCACAATATCCCACACGTTCATATGCAACTCCTGAAATGATGAGAACATAATATACAGCTGCAATGGAGACTCAGCAAAGCCATAGCTTAAACCACTTGTTACTTTGCATCTTTGTTACAGTGTGCACAGCAGAAATACTATGAATTTGTCATTCTGACCAGTTTAAACCAACTCTATAAAAATGTAGGGAGTATCTATTAAGGGGCCATAATTCTATTCCTTAGACTTATTATGTGACTAATGCTAAATTAGGTTGAGAGGTAATTCAGGAAGGTCAGGAAATCTGAAACAACAATCCAACAATGACCGTCATGCAGGTAAAGGTCATTACTCCCACTGGAGTTAGGATCCCTACAAAGGATCAAATACGAATATGTGGGAATATCAAACTTGAAAGACAACTGACTGATTGTTGACAAAAGACTGAAGACAAATCAATGTGGAAAATGATTTGTAATAGATTATACAGGTATTACATATTTACAGATTACTTCCTCATCTCTAAGTAATAAAAAAGTAATCCTAGCATCTAACTCAAGAGCTTACAGTTAGTGTGTCTGTGCGATTGTCCTTCCACACTTCCAGGAGTGCCACAACCATTTCATGGAGTTCATCTCGAGAAAGAACTCCATCCCGGTCCACATCAAATACTTTAAAACAAACTGTGAGGGCAAAAAATACAAGATTTGCTACAAAAAATACAAATGTCCCAAGCTACATGGAATCATCCCACAATGAGGTGTGTGCTTCCCAAAATACATTCTGCTTCTAATGTGCATTTATCTGCAGGTTCCTGCAGTACATGGTTTAGACAATCAAGTCTATAAAGTCTTAAGTTGCAATGTTTCATCAATTCTGAGTGTGAAATTGTATTTCCAAGGTAGGGGTGTTAGTTGGCCCACTCAAAAGACAAGAGCAGAAGGGAAATAAAACAGCGTTGTTTTGATGGTTAAAGAGAAACTTTGACAATCAGTAGAACCCTTTGGATACAATTTATTTCTATTAATTAGAATGGATGACACTGCTTACACTTTTGTCTTTCTGCCTCAGGGCCCCGGCAACATGCAGACAGACCGCAGGAGATCTCCTTGAAGTCGATGTGATTGTCCCGATTCTCATCAAAGGCATGGAACAAGCCTGCAGAATGAGATCAATACACCTTTACAAGCTGCGTGGGTCTTTGAGACAGACTGTCTGTGTGTGTGTGTAAGAGATTAGTAAAGAGAAATGATCTTAGAAAAGTTGTCGATTCTTAATAAGATGGCCTTCATTAATTTGTACTCAAGCTAGTATCTAATATAATTCTAAAAGGTTGTGCTTACAAAAGTCACCATTTAAGTAATGCAAGTAGAAGAAATGCACGATTGCTTACTCTATATGTTCCTGTAAGGATGTGTACATCACTGTTTTGAACGTTTTATGGGTGGCTATCTGATAACGGGAATTAGATAAAATGTCCCAATGTCTATTGTCATAATATTGTCTTACCTTCACTAAGCGATGTGTGGATAGGAGGTGAGACCAGAGGGACGAAGGTTTCCAAGTCAAAGCGGCCTGTTCTGGATTGAGCTTTCAACAGCCAGTAGCGCTTCTCCAAGTCAATGATATCTGATTCTTCTACTGCAGGATGGAGGACAAGAAACAGGAAAGATATATAAGAATACTTTAAATGGAGGAAGGTGTTAATCAAATGACAACCTGATCTCTAAAATTAGGTCATGAGTCATGACTGTGAGACATTTTCTTATGGAAAAGAAAAAAAAAGAATTTAATTTTGTTTTATGTAGCCTAAAATTGCTCCGTATGCTGATTCTTAACAACAACGAACTACGTTCACAACATGTTTTCTATTCTGGATTCCATGACCTACCCTTTAGACAGTTATGTAATTGGCCTGAAAGCTCCATTTAACAGGAGACCATGACTCAACCTAAAAAGTGTTTCCGAGGTGCTCCCTAATATAGCTCAGGGGCCTGCCAGGCCCAAAGATCCTGGGTCAACAGAGCACACACCCGCTCATCACGCTAATTCGCAGCTTAGGCTAATAGGATTTAGACGCTGGCAAACTCTGCTATCCCAAACAGTCATTCTGTATGACATGTGTCTAAACACGTATATTTTCTGCAGACAAATAAAAAAACTGTCCTCTTAGGGCAAAGAACAGGAGCTGGTTTTACGGCTGCTTTAAAGTTTCTGTCTTGTTTAGATAGTTTGCCATCTAATCAACGGAACCAGTAAAAAGACCCAAAGACAACTGCGGGGCTATGTAGCGGGTAAGCTAGCAGTGATAGAAGATTGGGTCTGTGGATCGAGAGAGGCTTTCCCTTATTCCAGGTCCTGGATCTTTTCCCCCTCAAACTCTTGAGCAAGCCTGACCTCTGAGATCTATTTAAAAACAGACAGTGGATACAAGTCATTCCTGACCTCCGGAATATACCCATGGCAGAGATGCTCTGAAATGTTAGGATGATAGCTATAACAAATAGAATTAGCTAAGAGGATGAAATAAGAGTCTGAAGAAGAACTTGCAGACCACTGCAGGTAATCAATTATATAAAATGTTAGTTCTAGAAGGATGCAGGAAGATGGAATGGCGGAAATGATAAAAGGCAGATCCATTACTTACGAGCATGGAAAACGTGTACGTGTGTTTATGTGGGATAGGACGGTTGACTACATTCCCGCTTAAAAGTGAACATGAAAAAGCAGAATCCAACAAAACAAAATACAGGCACTTTTGGCTCAGCAATATCCATATAACAACCTAAATCGATAGTCCCCTTGGTCTTAAACCAACTCTACGGCAATACAAATGGGAGTGTGTATCAAACCCAAATGCCAAACGTGAAGGATAGTTATGCTTATTGAGTGCAGGATGGGCTAAAGGTGATTAGCGCTTGTAGCTAGCTGACTATTTCGGAGGGAGGGGGGGGTGAATACTTGCTCATTTGGTTGGCTATTACTCATGGCTGCAGCGCTAGCCTCTGACCGCTAATCTATAAAACTCATTACCTGCAGTATGGATCGTCTCAGCCATCTTTCATCTAGCCAAGAGTTGTGATTCACTATTTAACACCTTAGCTTAGCACGCTAGGCTAAACAGCTACCTGTCTATTTCATCTGGATCTTGGTGTCTAGGTTGTTTTTCAATGCCCAGCATGACATTTGTGCTTGGAAGAGACAAGGGCTAAAACATAATTTTAAATAAATGTAATCCAAAATAAAGACAATGAAAATTGGTTCCACTGCCTTATCAAACAGCTTTTTAGAACACAAGCCAAAGAGCCCTAGATAGGTGATATCTGGTCTGGTAGCAACAAGCATTGCTTTGGACTGCGCACTGCAGAATAAACTTTAAACAACTACAGATGATAAAGACGGGGTATAGCAGTGAATAATAATCAAGAAATGTAACAAATAGATGATGGGCAATGGAAGGCCAAACGAGTTCATGAAAGACCTCAAAACTAGAAGACATTATTTTATTTGAAGAGAACTGACCACTTTCACTTGGAACTGCAACTACTAACACTAGAGCTGGAGAGGATACGATAACACACAGCATTCTGTTAATTGAAAAGATTTCACACTGTGGAATGCAAGACAGAAACGGTCCACAGGTGTGTGTGTGTCCGCTGCCTGGTACCCACCTAGAGGAGCGACTCTGTCAGAGTGGCAGCAGAGGTACCATACCATATTCTACCGCATGTGCCAGGGGATGCGACGCCAAAGCTGGTGTGCACCAGACACACTCCACACACACACAGGAAAATCGCTTATGTTAACTGTTAAACATCAACTAACTCATGCCGTCCCCCTTGCCAGTGGTAATTCTCATTTCTTCCTTTGGTAATTCAGTTTTTTCCCAGTTGCACTCAGATTATACTCCAATGTTATCCCGAAGGTTTGCTGGTTAGTTAGCCATGTTTGTAGTGTTAAAATAATTCATGCGTGTCTTAAACAGGAGTCAAGACTATGTCCTAGGAAGAGATGAACAGAGCTCACATCTCTCTCTCTCTCACACACACTGCTTGCAGAGCTGAGAGGATAATCCAGGAGCAAGCAGCAGATTACAAGCAGTCTCCAGGTCCTCTCCCTGATTGGTCTTGGGACAGGCAACAGCTAAGATCTTTCCAGCTCTCTGTCCTCAACTGACAAAACAAAGCTTGGCTAAATTTACTGTGGTTATTTGCCTAACCAAGGAACACTTGACATGTCCTGTCATGTCACTGAGTGTGTGTGTGTGTGTGTGTGTGGGGGGGGGGGGGGTGACTCATGGTGATATGGTGACTTTTAATCAAGGGCAAGGTAGGGTGATTTGGTGACTTTTAATCAAGGGCAAGGTAGGTGCTAAACACAGCTAAAACCACATGTAGCTGTGACAAGTAGCTTTGTTTCCATTGAGAGCATCTCCTCCCATTATGTATAAATCCTCTATAGAAGAGTTGATGGAAAGTAACCATCCCAATGACTCCTTCATCATCCACTCCTCTGTAATTTATAGTCAAAACAATTATTCACAACAGTGTAACACCAGTATTTTTTACTTTGAACTGATAGCCTGTCCCTTGAGTCTGGAACTGGACTGTAACAAGTGAATCAGTACGAGACAGAGAGAGTGTCACATTATGATCATTCTCACAATCAGCCAGCAACTAAACAACCTCAAGGTAAACCAAAGTGAGGGATGAGAGTGATCGGCTGTGCTCCTCACACTGTCGTGTTAAAGGATTGGTGGCTAGGACGACAGCTACGGAGCTGTGGCAACCCCTCTACCCTTCAAGGGGTAAGGAGAGGAAAACGCTGGAGAGCTAGGGAGGTCAGACTGAGTGAAGTAAAAGATCCTATGACAAGGGAGGGCAGTGTAAAGAAGTGGGAAAGAAAAAGAAAGGGGGAGAGAGATTAAAATGCAAGAGAAAGAGTGAGGCCTCACCAGAGTAAAAAAAAGAAAGAGTGTGCCACAGCGATAAGTGAAGCCAGTTACTCATAATTATCTCAGTGTCTGCCCTGACACTCAGAGGGGAAAAAAATAGATTTTTGCCAGACTTTAACACAGGTTGTGATGATGATGTCTCACTTTTGCAGACATCTGCACTACTGTGCAGTAAGGAGGAGAGGAGGGCAAATGAAGAGAATAAGGGAGGAGAGGAGAGATGGAAGAGCAGGATGCAATTATCTGCTTCATGTCACAAAGACAAGAGATGTGGCTTTATTGATGGACAGAAGGGGAAGGAGGAAACAGATTTCCCTAAAACCCGAAAGGGTAGAGGAGTATTTATTTAGGTTTGTTAATTATTAAAACCCATTTTCTATTTTTATAATAATGTATTTTTTCTTAGATATATTTGGAATGGCATTTATGCCTTTATTATTGTTTATGATAGGCATAGTGTGTGAATTCGAACCCAGATTACCGTGAGCCTCCCATTTAGTATTTAGTGAGAAAATCTAAGGCTAAAGTCTCATGCACACAAATAACTATTATTCTACTGTGTATTACTGTCCCTCTGTTTGACTCATTCTGTAACTGTGCATACTGAGTTGCCTGAAATGTTCTTTGGAATTGGTGACTGAACTGAATAACTATACCTCTTCGTTTAGACACAAATGGTTAACATGTACAAATCCACAGTCAAATCAGTCAGATAGACCAGGTGGTCAAACACACTTTTTAACCTGCACACTTCAATCTGCATTGATATCAAAAGTACATTTCATACAAGCATGTATAGTGATAGACTTGGTACGTAGGCACAGCCACTCACAGTGTGTGACCCCGGCAAGGGTCTGGTAGAAGGTGGGCGTGTCGCTGTCATCCGTGAGCGTGACACACACGCCCCCGGAGAGCAGCCAACGGGAGAAGGTGAAGGCCTCTTTGTTCTGTAGAAGCCAGTTCCTGAAACGCTCATAGTTCACCTTCTCTCCCTGTCAAAACAACCACAACAAGCCATTTAATATGAGCACATCAATAAGCGGGAAAGGGTAACAAGGAGATCATAACGCTGGGTAGTCAGGGATGGTAACTGGGTGTTAATAGTATGTTGTGCATTCAATGTGAGAGGGCCTGGTAGTTAAGATGGGAATATATTGAAAAATGCATTTGTCTACATTCCCATTGCCTGTACTTGACAATCAGTGCATTGGCAAAGGCACATGAAATAATAGATTGACAAGATATCAAACAAAATTTCACAGCGTAGTCTTAATTACCCCAGGACTAACTGTTTTCAACCCACTTTAAAATGCACACTATTTTTGTTTAAAAAGAAACTGATGTTGTTGCATTTACATAATCATCCACTCCCTTATGCAAATTATGACTTACCTATTCATTTCGTTACTATCTGATTTACTTTCAAAAAGAAAAAAAACAAGGGAAAGGCCCCAAAAGATTAGTGCCAAATGTGACACAAAGGGGATGACTTCAAGTGTGTCAGAGCAACATTAAGCTGAGCAGGGTGTGTTTCTCTGTGTGTGTTCCACTGAAGGCAGATATCTTATTTAAAAGCTGAAAAGCTCCAGCTAATCCAGTTAAGGGACAACCCAGGACCCAGCAGCTCTCCACACACGTATGTTTTTGTTATTCTGTACAGGGAGGAAAAAATAGTTTTCTTTCTCCCTTTGTAGATGGGGGGGGGGGGGGGCATGGGGTGTTTCAGGGTAAATAGATTATTGTCTCCACATTGTTAATAACTATTAAACACTCAATTGTGTGTTTGTGTGTGTAGGTATGGTTGTGGCTTTGAGTGTGTGTTTTTAGGGTTTGTGTGTATGTGAGTGTGTGTGAATGTATGTAAGTATATCCAAATAAAGGTTGTTGAAAGACAATCATCAGACCCAGTGCAGCTAAGGTCTAGACTGAGTAGATCAGAGGATCTAATAAGACAGCAAATGTCCATCAGAGCGTCTGATGGGTGACTGACTGGCTGCTCTGTGAGGGGCAGGGCTGACCTCGCTGAAGCACTTCCTGAGGGAGGGAGGGACTTCCCCGTCCACGGCCCGTAGCATGGTCTCCATGTCATCACGTGCCGCATAGCCGCCAGACTCGCTGGCAAATAGGCTGAAGAGGTCTGAGGGGATCAATACACACACACACACACACAGTTAATTCTGGCAGGGCCTGTCTTATCAGAGGCAGGCAGACTGAGTGGCAGTAACAGAGGCAGGTCTGTTCTAGTCATGGCCTTGTCTCTCCACTGCAGCACCACAAACCATCACTCAGACGAGGAGATGGAGGGAGGACAGGAAGGAGTGGAAGATATTGTCACTAGAGATCAGTCAGTGTTTGTGCGGTTGTGTAAAACCAATAAGGGTAGACTGAGGGCCGTTCAGCTCCGGAATAAGTGGTTCACTGGAGCTGAGAGCAGTGAGTTCACGTCAATCATTCAATTCAAACATTTAATCAAGTTGATCGACACGTTAAAGCAAATATGTGTAAATCAAGGGGGGGGGGGGGAATAGCAGGCAAAGAAATTGGGAGGGTATAGACTTACACTTGGCCTTCTCTTCATCTCGTCCTCGTGTAAGCAGAACCAGCCCCACGATGAGGTTGTTAAAGTGCAGACCCTTGGAGGTGCCTCCAAAAGAGTTGTAGATTACCTGGAGGGACAGGACAGAGACGGACAACAGACAAGGTTCAATTCTTGATTCCATGTATGTATATTATGGTTATGGTTTGGTCGGCACTTCACTTGATCAACCAATCGAAATGACAACAAATGGGATTTCATGGTATTTAATAACCGTAGAACCGATGGAACGATATATATATCTGGTTCACATTACTGCATATTTTTACGGACTGCGTAACTTTTGAATGCATTCCCTTTGTAAGACTGTTTGCAGTTCTACGGTCAAAAGCATTTAACCCAGAAAATGAACGAACGCTCTCTTAGCATAGCATGTTCTAAATGGAGGTTACAACCATGGTGGTGCAGTGTGCTAGCAAGCTACATTTCCACCATTGAGGCTACATCCATTAGATCACAATTTCTAGGTGAAGTCGTGCGGAGTGGTGCTTCGTCGACATGCTATACTCGACTGCTACCAGACACGGCCCACCTCTCCGCTCTTTGAGCAGAAAAGCCAGGCAAAAGAGGGAGCAAAGAGGAGAGTACAGAAGAGATGTGCGAAAAAGGATGGAAGTTGTCTGAGATATGACAGCGTGAGTGAGGAACAGTGTGACAACATTTGCCAAGCTCCAGTTAGGACCTTCCTCCTGGCCTTCCAACAACGCATGCTCCTTTCCAGTAACTAAGAATACTGGAAAATCTAGTATTTGCTAAATCCACAAGGTATCCGTCTACCCACTGCAGGGCTAGACAGTGTGCTTCACTCTAGGCTAGCGTGTGAAGTTGAGAAACTGATGTGATGAGCATGTACACAAACACAATGTTTATTTTGGGATCAGTTAAAGCTGTAAATCATATATAAATACATTCTTCCACCTTCACGCCTCAATCAAAGTGAGGACATACAATGTCAATATGGTCCATAAAGTATGTGCATGTTGAGATATTGACAGACAAACAAACTCGGGGGGGGGGGGGGGGGGGGGAGAGCACAAGACGAAGGGAGAGAGCAGATGATCAAGATGAATAGAGGCAAATGTGAGAGGAAGTCAGAGGAGCCGGGCAGACACAGGAATGTAAAAAGAGCGAGCGGCAGAAGGAGAAGTGGAGGATGTCAGAGTGTTATGCTAGCCGCTTAATCGTTTTGCTGCGGGACACATTTCACCTGAACTTGACAGCCAGAGCTTTCAAAATACATTAGTTCTGGAAATGGCTCAGCAAAAAAATACAGAAAAACAACAAACAAAAAAATAATACAGACTGCTGAAATGTGTCATTTTTAATATAGCTTGTCCCACTTATTTAGGGGACACTGCTACTTTACAAAGAGCAAACTGGTAATAAATTGATTGCTATTTGGATGAGGTCACTCCCGCGCTTGACATGAGGCAAATTCATGCAATATATATGGAACCATTCACTGTTTAGGGACAAACTGCTTTTGCAGTAGACATGCAGGACAGCCAAGCCTAGTTTAAATAATCAATGGACTAAACAACAGGCTGTCATTCTGATCAAAAGGTTGACCATCAGTTCCCATGAGCTTGAACCTTAAGGACTCCAACAGTCCATAACAGGTCTGTGGGAGGTTGTATAGATGTCCCGTGAGGTTGCTTTGCACTTGCCTACCTGCACTGATGAATAGTTAAGCAACACTCCCTCTATGTCCATCCTGCATGTGTGCACCTGTTCACCAGCCTGGCCCATAGGTCCCACTAATCACTAATCATCATTATGGTGCGGTATGGTGTGGTCCCAGGGGTGGAGAGGGCTCCTCCTAGCTGTCAAAGTCTTATGATGGACAGTCTAGGTCCGGTATCATACCCTCCGTGGTTATGTATGTGAGTGTGTGTGTGCTCTGGATCTTCTATAATGATTGGTAGGCATGGAGTTCTGATGCAAGGTAAATGCAATACAGGTTGACACTGTAAAATCCTTTGCATGTCTATGCTTTGGTAAGTTACCCCAGTGTATCGCAGCGTAGACATGTCAAAGTGTGTGTTTGGGTGTTCAATAAGATCTCTGTCAAATGTATTCAATGGAAAGCTTTCTACTGAAGTCGATACCCTTTAGTTTAAATGCTGTAAAGCAAATTCCATGATTTGCTTCTCAGTACATTTTATGATTGTGAAATGAGTTGCTGAAAGCATGTGCAAAGCGCGAAAACCTTGTCGCACTGAAATGTGGAGTTAGACCGTTGAACAGTTTCTCACCAGTTTTCAGCTCGGGTTTTGTATAGGCGGGGCAAAACCCAACCTATCTACGTCACAGCCACCTATCTACATCAGATCACAGACGGTTTATATAACCTGCATTCTGTAACTCAGCTGGTACGATGGAAAGACAAAGTCATTAACACATAAAACTCTCAGAGACTGCAGGTAGGTCTGTTCTGATATCTGCAATTGATTTAGTTAGTTGTTGCTGTTGTTGCTAAATTCAATCAATTTGAGGGGGCGGAGCTTCAGCTCCTTCAGGCGACACGCCCCCCCAGTCTCAAGCAGAGAAGACTGCTGATTTTCTCACGATTTCAAAGTCTAATTTAACATACTTGGTTTAAAAAAAATAATAATCTGCTTTACAGCATCTTTAAGAATTATTCACTATGCACAACCCTATGCCTAGTACCTCAAGATAAATCAACACACTCAATGCACCCACACATTGCACATAGAAGCAGAGCTCAAACACACACACACACTTCCTACCACATACAAACCTACTTCTAGAAATTCTGACTATTCTTCTGATCTGACATGCACAGCACATGGAGCTCCTTCTCTGTAACACATCCAAATCAACATCAAAAGGAATATATCTCTCTCAGTTCCACCACAGTGAAACATACAAATATACATTAGCTTAGGCTACACACAGTCTGTGTGCATGTATGTTTCTCTCCAAAATCCCATTCTTTATTGAAGAAAGGAGCATCTAAAAATAAACCTGCCAGAGCTGAGAGGAATGGCTGATGGCCCATAGAATTTAACAGCATTATATGTGTTTGAGTGGCACTTTCAATTTCACTGAGTGAATTTGACTCGCTGCCATGCTGCTAAAAGTAAAAAATAATACCTGAACGTCTTAACGCTCTCTAGACTCCTGGGAAACTGCTGTTTGCAATTAAGTTGTCCACAGTCTTGTTATAAAAATATGAAGAACTAGTAATGTTGTTTGCCTATAAAATCTAGTTCAGTCAGGGCCCATTAATTAAATTTGATTGATGTAAATGGAAAGTTTGCCACTTCCACCCTGTGCAGTTCCCCTTCATTTCATAAACCTCGCTTGAACTTGAGTTAGCATCACCCCACAGACAACTGCAGCCTTTATAATTTAAATATTTTTTTAATAGTTCTGGATTGCATTATAGTGCCCAAGTTATGTTTTCTTTAGCTATCCTAGGGTTGAGTTTGTATATTGCTTGTGTGAGTATTGCAGAGTTAACTTATAGTAAAAGAATACTATAAATTTAGAAAAATAGATTTATGATAGGTCTAGCCACTGATAACTTACTTCACTGACGACTAACAAGAAAACACAATAGGACACCACTAATAATGTGACAAATGATTTAGAGCAGCCCATTAAACACAATTGTTGGCCACAGAAAAAATGTCTGTTTGAATAACTGGGCAGAACCAAGACCAGGAAGCAAGGACAGGGGAAAGTGGAACTAGAAATGCTGAACATCAAACCACTAAATATAGCTTCGACAAACACAAGGAACAATCGTGTTACATGACCCCCATCATGACTCCTCTTGCAAGTCATGGGAATTCTATGCTAATAGCTGTACTTTTCAATGACTTCTCACTTTCACTTTTAACTCACTTATATTGTAAAAAAGGGAGATTCTTTGGTTTGGAGAGAGAACGAACAGAGAGAATACTCATCTCTTCCTCATTTCATTAAAGAAGGATCGTCAAGACAGGCATTTTTAGTGCAGCTCAAAAGATTTTGAGGCTGTTTACAAAGCCAGTCCCATTTTAAAACAGAAGGCCCCATATCGGATGTTCTAATGAGGGAAATCATTATCTCAAAGCCACCATTCCACCCCCCCTTTCATCTTTACATCAGTTATATATGAAAAAACTAAACATTTAAAATCACACACTATTATATAGGGTTTTGTCTGGACAGAGATTTCAATGCCACTTTTGCCATCAGTATAGCCAGGTTCACATCTTGGACTAATTGAGACACTAGACTCCTTTGAACACTGCCATTTACTGTTTTAGAATCATCGTCTTGGCTGTCCAATGGCCTAACTGCTCCCATGGCAACCGGCTCAGAAGGGAGTAATGGGAGAGAGACAGAGAGAGGATGAGACAGGATGAGGGATGAGAAAAAGAAGGAAAGTCAAAACGGACAGAGAAGGGCATTAAGGGACAGAAAGAGAGACAAGATGAAGAAAGGAAGAATGAGACTGCAGGGATTAGTAAAAGGTTTTAACAGTGTTTATGCAGTTGAGCAGATGGAGGTTGTGTACTTTGTGGAAATTGGTATTGGTATTGTGGGCCTTTAAATGATTGCTGAGATCAATCAAGTACACTTTTAAGCGTTGTTCTTTATTAAGGCATATATTGTCTGTAGCTTGTGAGCAAAACCTCTAGTCAGAAAAAAAACAAAACAAAAAACAAAAATAGATTCAAAGACAAACTTTGTGCTATAACTAGTTATACCGGCCATGCCTTGACTATGATCACGGAAATACTGTTAGAACTTGTGCACTTCTGAATAGTGATCTTCTGCTATACTTTCCATATTTGTATGTTGCTTCGGATAAAAGCAAAATAAAACATCAATGTAATGTACAAACTTTGGTGAAGAAGAGAAACCATGCAACACAGATATCCGAGGCCGGGATTAGAAGCTCTATTTCTTAACATTGTCTGGCTGGATGTGGATCAAGAATCCAGCCTCTAGCCGATACTGTTTAACTCATCCCACAGCTTGCACAGTGCTATTGTAGTGCTTAAGTCTTCTGTGTACTCTGGCGTATCAGGTTTTGGAGTTCTGATTGATGGGAACTCATAATCCGACTTTTGATCTGAATGACTGCCTGTTGTTTGACCCTAGGTTCTAACAACATGCACAAACAAAAACGGAAAGACAGACAAGCAGACAAAGTCAGACAGACTCAAAGTGCAACGGGGTTCCTAGCTGTAGAACAAGGGTGCATATGAGAGAGAGAGAGAGCGCTAATAAAGGGGAGACTGGTATGAGCCTTCAAAGTGTTGGTGAGGGTGTGTGAATGTGGGTACACCTTACCTCTGTAACCTTAGGTGGGACCCCATCTCCAAGAACTTCTCGGTAGAAGCATTGCTGGGTCATGTAGCAGGACAGGCCACTGGTCCTCTTGAAGGCATCCTTCAATCGTTTGAGTTCCACATCAGTAACTTGAGAGAGACGGTAGGGAAAGAGGGAACAAGAGAGAGAGGAAGAGAGAGAGAATAATAAAAAGATGAAAGAAGAAAATAGAAGGGTATGAAAAAAGAAGAGGAAGACCGAGAGGGACAAATTAGAGGCTGAACATAAAGAGATGTCGATGAGAGGCCAGTGTAGGCAGTAACATCCACCACTATCGGGCCTATGTTGAGGGAGGTACCATTGCAGGGCTGCTAGAAAGGTCATCCACACCTCCAAACTTGTCCCTGCTCCAGTTTATGCAGGTGACTTACGACTGCAGGCAGGACGCTGGACTCAGTGTGCACACACACAGTGCTGAGTACTCTTGCCAGCTTACACACACACACAAGAAGTCATTGAACTGTGATTCCCCCCCCCCCTTACACACACAGTGCTTTTTGCTTCAATCTCTCCCTACCCTATGGCACAGAGTCTCCTTCAGCAGACATTTGCCAAGTCCCTCCCTTACAGGATAGCGGCCGCAGTAGTCTACATCAAACTCTTTCGTTCTCATACTAATTCAACTTGGGTTAAACCCAAGTTATTACTCTGGGTCAAGGCTGTGTCATATATCAGGATGTAATAGTGTGTGTGTGACTGGAGTTCCAACAGCTAAGAAGTCCAGAATTATACACCTACAACCTCACTTATAAATATTCTATACACAGGCACCAAGAGTCCTAGCGACATACCTCCACCTAACCTAGGAAGAAAAATCATAACTACTTATTTGCCCCACTCAAGTGCACGGATCAATGGTACTCGTGCACACACTACCCATCTCTCCTTCCAATCATTTACCATAGTGCTCCGACATGGTAGGATAGACCGATCTCAATCTCTCTCTCCCATAAACATTTACCACTCAGAACTAGACCATACAATCCTGGGGAAAGGAGGTATTAAAAAAATGCCTAAATGTAGATAAGCTTGCTTGCTTTCACATTTCTCTTTCGAAAGTCTTTAGGTCCATTACAAAGGAAAGGGCAGTGCTGGTCAACTAGAAACTGAACCCATCCTTTTCTAAGTGGTGAAAGTATCCTTGGTTTCAAATCTGTATCATCGTCAAATAGTGTAAACGCTTGTGAAGTGGTGAAATCGATCGATTAATGATATAGTGCCTAACAATGCAAAAACATTTCAAAATTGGATACTACAAGGTTTCTACTGTAATTGTAAGCAATATAAATAATGTCAATTGATCTTGCTGTAGCATTTGAGAGCTCATCATCTTGACTGTGTTGCATGCACCTTCACCCTGGTGAACCCGGTCTCACTCAATCTCAACAGTCACACTGCACTTAATAAATAGCTTCCACTGGTGCCTCTATCAGCACTGCAACTGACAGCTGATCCATAACACAACCTTCAATCATTGGACCATAGTCCACATGCTAGTGTTGGGGGAAGGGCATGGTGTGTCATATGTAGGTTAAGTTTAATGTCAGTTTGCTTTGTTCTCAGTTTCTGATGCACTGAACTTGTCAAGTACAAAGTTCAACAGGACGTTATGGTGTTGCTTTGGCTTTTACACCTTATTGTATCTACTAGGCTATACTGAGCAGAATAACTGCAAACTGTAAAGTCCTACTAAGAATAAGGTTGCTACTTAGAAAGGAGGCTGGATTTCATAGGTCAAAGATTCTGTCCTCTGGCTCACATTTCTTGAACTGAGCTGACATTTTGGATTGAGCTACAATCATGATTTTATCAAGGCTTTTGCTATTCTATATCTGGCAAATAAGATTTAATTCATTCTCCTTTATATAGACCTATGAATGAGTGACAGTTTAAGAACAGACCTATGATTTATGACTTCACAAGATAATAGAAACATGTTTGCAATTAAGTGAAAGAACCAACAAAAACAAAGCCAATTCACAATATAGGACACTGATTGTATTGTGATGATGTGACGTAATGGTTGTAATTCTGAGACATTGGGCTAGTTTTTTGCAATAGCTACCATTCAGCACTGGATAAACAATGGATCTGATTCTTCACAATTGACCAAAGGACTTCTTTCCATGGGCACATGCACACACACACACAGTCACTCAGCTGCAACACAGTGTTTACCACATACACGCACTCACACAAGAAGTGTGTGTAAGCACACCCGTCTACACAACAGTCCACACGCTCCATAATGAAAGAGACAAAGAGGCAGACACCAGGCACGCTCTCCCACGGCAACTCTATCATTGCAGCTTGCCGTGTTACCCTGAAATAACACAGGCCTGGTAGACTGACATGGCCAGCGAGGCTAGGCTGAAATAAAACACTGGAGAGCAGTGTCTATGCCTGCATGTAGTCTAGCTTTGATAGGTCACATAAGTTCAAGTGCCATACCCTGTCATTATGCTTCCTTTCCAGCCAACACTCTGTCCAGGCAAGTGAACCATGATCTATGTGTCAGACTGTATCTTTTCAGACCAGATAAAAGAGCCTGTGCATTGCCAATGACTCATCGCAAGGACACAACAAGGACTGAACCTTAACATTACTTGAAGGCTACATGACTCCTGCTGAAGAACAATGATATCAGTCCACCTACTGTGAATAGCCCTCTTACCAAATAGCCTATGCAAAGTTCACTTAACATTGTGTTCATTTAGCCGTCACTTGGGGGTGAGATTCAATCCTGAAATCTCTTGATCTCTTGTCAAATGCTCTACCACCGAGCTGAACTGTACCTGCCCCCCCACCACCACCACCACCAGACACACAATCTACACAAAATCCAAATGCCAGTATTTTATGAAAGCCTTGGCGACAGCAGTGGGCAAATATTTCCTAAGCCACCACAGACTGGAAGGGCAGGTACAGGGAGGTGTTGCTGCACGCAAAGCATGGGGCGAGTGTGCTTATTTATCAAGGAACAGGGAAAGAGATAAGCCCTGCAGACACTGTGACTAACAGGTGCCAGTTCCAGGTAGTGGCTGCATTTCAGGTGAGGGAACATGGTCAGTGCCCAAACATGACTGAAGGTGGTTGGTTAATGGAGTGACACTGACATTGATGGATCTCCATGTGGGACCACACAAGAAAAAGACTCAAGGTCTAAATGTTCTCAGTTCAAACGTCAAACCACTCAAGTGCTCCGACACATAATTATAGTCTAACCCTACTGAGTAACTTAAATGGGACAACAGAGCACCACCACAGAGAAAAGATAAATAAAGTCAACAACAATCACCAGAGCTAACAAACAATTCTAATCTGTGTCCGTAAATCTTTAATATGCCTGTCATAACTGGTTTAAAGGACTGATCTGCACTAGCCTAGCCTAGCCACATGGCTGAGGCAGGGGGCACTGGAGTGTTCTTCTTTGCCATGTTTCAAACCTACTGAGAGATTACCACAATGACAGTGTTACTCATGTGGGAAGACACGGTGGAACTCCCCTCACCACCTTCCTAGCAACAAGAAATAGGTTACAGCCTACACCAACAACCTAACATTTTTAATGTTTTACTCTACGTAATTACTGGCCAGCTACCATGGACTACAGGTTTTTTTAGATGGCTGATTAATTTAGGTCTAAAGCTATGGAGACATCCTAAGGCAGAGAATGAAAATGACTCCTGGGCTACAATATTAAGGATGTGCTGTTTGTTGACATACACCGTGTGCCACACAGTCCTAATCTTTCTAAGAACTGCCATGTAATCTCTGTTGACATCTCACTGCTCATTTCAGCTGTGACATGGAACACAGTCATGTGATCAGCAAGATATTTGGTTTGTTAATTCCGTGGGCCCGATGTGCTCGGTCACATGTGGCCATGAGAACGAGAGAGGGAACTGTATTCAGAGGTAGAATGCTTACAGTCAGTCAATGTGATAGAAGACAACAAAATTATAAACAAAATGCTCACTAACAATATAGATAGAAAGCCAGATTTTCTGAAATCAGGATGGTTCAGTCTAAGATCTAGGCTATTTAAGTCCAGGTTTTCTTAAGCTAACTTGTGGGGGGGGGGGGGGGGGGGGGGGGGGGAGAAAAGAAAAAAACATGGAATAGATTTCACTATTCATTTTCAAATGGAGATGTCCAAAGCATTACAAAATACCTCTTTGATCGCCTTCATTGATTGCATAATTCACTTTCTGCAATATAAACCCAGTGATCTAAGTCTAAGATACCAGAACAGTCTTGATTAAAATATACTCCGGAAATAAAAGAACCAAACAGAAATTGTAAATACCAAAACTAAAAAGATGACACACAACTCAGTGTAAAACATTGGCATCTAAACAGCCAAAGTCCAGTTGAAACTGCAGGAACCGAAGTACAATGGCTATATGAAATAGTGCTTCCAGTTAGCTTAAAGGCAGGGTTTGTACGCTTTTCCAACCTAGCAATTTTAGCTTGAGTTCAAAGGACTCAAACCAAAATATCCCACCCCCTCCAAAACACATGAACCTGACCACTGCCGGAGGTAGGTAGACAGACAGACACAGACAAGTAGCCCGTCCAATCATTGCATTCGGTCTGAATACTGTCTAATCATTAAGTGCTGGTCTTACCTTAATGATTGGTTGTGTATATTACTGACGTTATGCCCACAGATATCTGAATTTATTAATTTTACTATCAAACTTTAGATTTATTGGTTGCTATCAGGATGTGAAGTTCATTTCAGCAAATATAACAAAAGGACGTCTCAACATTACTAACCCTGCCTTTATATGTTCACACTGCCAGGTTAAAAAACTGCCTGCAAAACGGCACAAATATTTTAGCCTTCAAAGTCTTGTGTCACTGACAGAGCGGATTCAGACTAAAGCACCAGAAACAAATAAATGTCACCAGCTGGTATTACACTCTGCGTTCATACCTTCCAAGCTAGGAGACGGAGAAAAAAACAAAGGCAAATGGACTTTGACAGACAGGTGGTGGTGTTGATGTCTTAGCTAAATAGGTTGACAGTCACTTAACTAACAACTAGCTAGTAGCAGTCTATAGTATAGTACCCAGTTTTAGATCAAGTAGCGGATTCGGCGAACTCAGTTAAAGGGATAGTCATGGGTAACTAAAAAACTAGACAGTTTTGTGTTGTTTCAACCACAAGATGGAATGTTAACAATGTAACTAGTCTAGCAAATATATTTTAACTAGGTTGTCAGTCAGCTATTAAGTAGATAGCCAATCGTCAGATAGGTTATTAATTCAAAATGATATATATTTCAGACTGACTAGTTGCTAGATGTTCTGGGTTCAACAGGGTGTGCTTTCTCTTGTACATTTCCCTATTTACAATCAAATAACAATTTGCCGAATAACCTTGTCAGTTAGCCACTACTATAGTGTGGCTGGCTATACAACCTGCGTTAGTCATGTGGGTTGGCAAGCTAGCTACCGTTAGCTGCAGCTGTGCTGAAAGCCAGACTAGACTGTTCATCTAGGTACAGTACTGTAGCTAACGTGATGGATTAAAGCTAACCCATGCTTTTACCTCTCTTGACGGCCTCTTCATACGACAGGAAACCTATCCGTGACTCTTTGGCCCCCATGTTGCCCTCATTTCATGGCGATGAGAGAAATAAAATGTTCAGTGACGAAGGGAAGCCTGTTGCCCGGTTCGTTTCTTGTGAAATCCGTTCCGTATACAGCAGCTAGTTTCTATGAGTCTTGTTGCTGTGTTTTCAACGAATGACGCTTCTTGTCGCCGACGCCTCCATGCTAGTCACGTGACTAGAGTACCACAAGTCACCTGATCAGCTTGTTTGTGAATCCTGAAACACAGTTCGTTCCACAACAGAAAAATACAAACACGTTGGATCAGTGACATAATGGTTAGACACATTTAGACCAACGGTTAGCTTTCCACATTTAATAGATTGTGAATTGCAACTCCGCATTGTAGAAACACAATTTAAACTGAGAGATAGGGATTTGGCGCCTTATTACGTTTTCTGTGGGCGTAGCTCCCTCTGCTGTATGGAGAGACAATCATAACAAGAAACACGTCTCAATTTTTAAATGTGACTTCAGAAAATATACATAAGATTTGGATTTCGGATTTACTACCATTCCATTGTGTAGTGTAGTGCACCATAGACATATATACATGTCTATGTAGTGCACAGCTATTTTCACCATTGTTGCCTAGAGGTCGCTGTCACGTTGCATCATCTTAGTTCCTGTGTGAGAAAACGTCTTGATTTCGCGCACGCGCAAGGAAGGGGGAACAGGGGAACTGAATTCTCCAGAACACCGGGAACGTGAGTGAAGTGGGACTAGCGTTGGAGCTGTTGGGACAGTGTTGCGTCTAGTCTTTGCTGAATTTGTAACATTTTAGTTAGGTCATTTACAACAGCAAGGAAAAGTTATAAATAACTGGAATGGGACTAGAGGTGTTGCTATATTGGCCTAACATTATCGGTGAGAGAAATTAATTTGTTTGCGCAAAGCATTCTCTTAAAATAGCACAGATCCTCTGTCGCTCACTCTTTGCTTCATCACCGGTAACATGGTTGTCCCAAATTGATTATCAGCGCATATGGAGGAGGTGAGGGTCAGAGGGTATCTAGCCTAGAACTACGTCAATGTTACCGGTAGCTTATAATCGAGATGAACACAAATGTATTACAAAAACTATAGATCTCTAATAATTGACACATAAGGAAGACATTTTGGAATATATATAATTATAAAATATTTGAACTCTTTACTAATATATTTTGATCCTACAGGTTATGTTCGAATTGCCCTTATATTTGCTGCCGCAACCGTCCCCGACCAACCATCTGTTTTCCTCTTCCTTTACTCAACCTCAGTCATTCTAGATGGTAAGCAACGCATATTTCCGTAGTTATTTTAAATGGTCGTTTTCATCAAATAAAACAACAAATGTTAACATTCACTATTTGCTTGAACATAAGTCATTTGTATTTTTTTTTTATGTCATTTTTATTTATTATGTTGCAGGTTTTGATGGTTGGGTTGCTAGGAGGTTTGGACAGATCTCCAGGTTTGGAGCCTGGTTGGACGTAGTTGTAGATAATCTTGGCAGGGGGATGTTGTGGACTATGGTTTTTAAGGTACTAACAATGGTGGTGAACATGCTTTCAATGCCTGCACAATATTTAGTATATCTTTCCTGTTATATTCTATTAGTATATCTCTTTTCATTGTTGTAGTGTGGTTGGCTGGTGTCTACAGTCGAGTGGTGTGTGCTTGTATGTAACCACAACTCCAGAGGTGCCCATTGGAAGAGCAGCTTCACAGACAGCCCAAGTTGGATACAGAACATCATGGCAAACGGTTTTTTTCCCCTTAACATTGTTATTAAAAGCACCAGTAAATTGCATTGCTAGTAGTTCAAAAGAAAGATATTGTGACATACACTGAGAAACGAAATACTTTGTTCCTAGGCTTTAGGACACCCCTTGGAATGTGGGTGATTGGAGGTGTTCATGGCCTACCCCTGTGGCTCTATGGTCTCCAGTGGGGGGTACTTTCCTACTACCTCTGTTTTCCTCCCTGGCTCCAGGCTTTTGGGACAGTGTTCCTGACTCTGGGGAGGTTCTTAGGTCTGTCAGTGGAGGTAATAGACTCTTGCATGCTGGGATTAGAAAGATGCTTGTCTGGAAAAAACACTCACACACTGATGCATTCTGTGATCCCTGTAGGCACTAAAGATCATCTTGCTGGTTGTGTTTGAACTTATGGCAACTTTGTAATCTTTCTATCTTTCTTAGATGTGGTGTATATGGTCTCACATAATGTACCTTACCAAAGATGAGGCGGAGGAGAAAAAGGAGTGAAAGGGATTGAGGCTCTCAACCCTAAGACTGACCATACAGGTCAACTACACGGACACTACTCTACCTTCAGGGTCCTAGTGGACATTAAGCTACTGTATATTCACTTATAAGTTAAATTAGCCAGGCCTTTCTTGTGAATGCAAAGGGTTAGTCGATATTTGGACTACAGTGTAGGGACCTCAAAGCAAGAGTTACTTCAATGTAACTGCAAATTATTTCTTCTAGGGGAAGGATTTTGGTTAAGCAATGTCTGTTTTCAATGTGCTGACCATTTAAATTTATTTAATACATTTTATTGGACCAATAAAGTTATGAAGTACGGAGTGTCTTCGTTTGTGTCGAGGACCAGTCCTTTCTGCCCTTAAGTTTTTCACTATGGGATTAAGAATATGCTTTATATATGTATTTATTAATAACAGTAAATTAAATATTTATGAATATATTATAATTACTACATAAATATCAATGCTTAACATGTGTGTGCATAAATAATAGACCAGGATGAAAGACGCATGTGGGTGGATACATTTGTGCCTTAATGAAGCAGAAATTAATCACCATACCACCGTATCTGATTCCATATTAAATATCTGCTGTCATCTCTCCTTATAAAAAGAAAATATAATTATGAGCAGTATGACGTGAAAATCTACCTGTTGGATGACACATTAGAGGAATGTCATAGCACTTTCCATATGACTGCTACCTGTAATGAGATCACTCCAAAATATTTTGAAAGCATTACTGTCAAAACAATATTCCCTTCCTCCACACCCTGATCTTTACAGTGACACCCACTGCTACTCTACTAAGTCCTTGTGAAACCTTGCTGAATAGGTTTGCAGTGCTCTTTCCACATTGTTTCATCAGTTCTTTTCATTAGAAATACCACAATACATAACATTTCTCAAAAAGAGGAATCCAGTGTTTGGAGAGATCACAGCTTTATTTAGCATCATCCGCGTATCCATATTTGTTTGTAAGGTGGTCCCCCGTGACATAGTAGTCCCTATTTCCTTTCTCACATCGGTCTCAAAGCTGACCGCCATTTTATTGTCACATTCAAACGTCCCCATTGAGTTGCCTTGCTACATTCGAAAGGTAACATTCGTATCTGCAAGCCATTTGGAAGCCAGTTCCAACACAGTTCTAGACAGATGGTGGGGTCAGTCTGTCGCTTTTAAGGAGAATGGCCTAGAAGTAGTATTTTCAGCTAACTACAGTAAAACATCCTTGGCAGTTGTGTTTTTTCAGAATCTATGTTATGTTCTCTAACAGTCAGGGATTGGTTGCAGTTACAGCTGGGGCATATCAGGAGTATGCAAGGGTGCCAGGGAGAAGAGCGTTATGGTGGAGCTGAGCGTCCTTTAAGGGCTAAGGCTTGGACATCAGCTGGGACTAGGTGGAGGAGTCAGCACTCTAGCGCTGCAGAGACAAACACACCGCAGAGGGATGTCCAACAGCTGTCGAGCGACAAAGCACAGAGCAGTCCATTGTAGCACTGAGGCGAGAGCAAGGCAGAGCTTTTTTCCCTCTGGTTAACACAAAAAAGCACAACGCTAACTTCACAGTTTGAAGAAAGTTGTGACATAACGTAACGTAAATGTAAGAGCACTGTGACAAAAACTCCATGCTTGCACAAAACCACTTTCTAAAGAACCTTTTTTTGCAACATTTGATTGAGGCAGAACTTAATATAAAGTTGCACAAATACAGAGATTTGGAGAAAAGGATTCAGAAAAGAAAAAAACTAATTTCAGTAACAGATTGTAAAAATTGAAAAATATTGATTAAGGGTCAAGTGCACACAGAAGTCACATGCATCAGTCAGAGACACATACATCCTGGGTCCCCAATTTCAGTGCTTTTTTCAAAATAATGTAATACAGCACTTTCGCATGGGTCCGCTGAGTGAACATCTGACACACACAGACAGACTTGTGTAAGGCTGGTATACATCAACATAGCCCTGGATCACACAAAGCTCAATGTATACTGATGGCCTGCACAAATGCACACACCAGCGTGCAAGAACAGCACAACATAGACAAGTGGTGAATTAAAAACTGCTGGCTCTTCAGGACACTACACCCGCTCTCTCCTCCCACCCATGGTTCCATCCATGCCCTAACGGCCAGTTTTAGTCCCAAATCATTTGACGCATACCTCTTCAAAGTTTAAACAGGGCTACATTACACCGACTTTGCATATAAATTAAACTGTCAGTACTAAGCTTAAAGGCATTATCAAATGGAAGAAAAAAAAAAGTCCAAAGCCGGTATGTAATTGTCACAATAATTCCACTGGTCCAAAACAATTCACTGATTACAATTACTGTGCCGAATTGTGTAAAAAGTAATTCTTTATTTTCCAGGACGTCATAAGAGGGCATATTCAAGGACCACAAATACTTTCTGAAGGACTGGAACGTTTTTTTTAACGCTATGAACCGCTCAGATGAAACCAACATAGTTTTACTGTACAAGTAACCAAAAGCATGTGGAACTTCTGTCGTCATCCCTTGTCTGCCACAGTGGTTAAAATATAGCTAGTAGTGTTGTGTGCGTGGTCCAGAGATCACAGAGTGTATATGACAGGCCATGGCAAAAAAGCACATTGGGTATTTCATGGCATGTCTTGTCTCAGAGGGTGTAGGACCTGACAGTCTGGTCAGCTGCACTTGATTCAGAAACCAAAAACGTCCTAACCAAGAAGAAGAAGAAAAAAAAAAAGAGGCATGTGAAGAATGCCATGGTCTTTTTGTCTTCCAAGAGCTCTCTTACTCCTTCGGTTGAAAATAGTCTAATAAATAGCCGGCTCTCCGGACTGGTAAAAGCAGGCGGATTGAAGGTCCCATCAACGTTGCACGCTGCCACATGTATGCATGTATGTGACTGTGTGTGTATTTAAATTTGTTTTGTATGATTGTATTTTCTCCAAATCAGACTTTCCTGTGTGGGTTTGTCCAAAACAAGGTGCCAAAATAGAATTGGTAAAGCCAGAAGAGGTGGCATGTGAGGATGTAGATTCTGTGTTAGTGTGTGTTGTAGCATTTATATATGTATGTGTGTTTAGTGTATGTGCATGTCCAAGTCCTTCAGCTAAGACATGGGCGAGTTGGTCCAAGGCTCTGGGCCAATAAGAAAGCCTGCACCACTTCCTGGGTCTGCTGAGGGGAGGTGTTGACGTCCTCGAGGGCATCGGCCACAGCAAACTGCCTGTCCCTCAGTCGGTTCCAATTGGACAGCACATTGTGGTACTCAAACACTTTCTCATAGTTCGCCACTGAGTTGTAAAGCTTGATCAGTCCACGGTAGTCGTACTCCAGGCCACTGTAGCCCTCCCCAAACAGCTTCTTGCCTGAGCGAGACCAAAAAGTGGATGTAAGCAAAACATAAAAACACACTATATATGCTCAGTCTAAAGTGCAAAAACGAATGAAAACTATTAAGAGAAAACATATCCGTAATCAAAATACACTAACGTCTTGACGCTAGTGATGTAAAGATCAAGGGCACTGATCGAGAGGACTTAAAAAAGGTTCAATTGAACCAGACTGCATTTCTTGGTCAAGACAATACCACGTTAGGCCTTAGCCCACCCGTATGGCCTTGTTGACACAAACACCTAACACGCTCATGGTCTGTGATCTTCATGCACATCTCTTACCAATAGCGATAGAGCGCAGGTAGAGCCTCTCTGCATCCTCGTACTGGTTCATGTCGTAGTTGTAGAGGGAGGCCAGGTGTCCCACAGACAGGGCCACCTCGTAGTCCTCCTGCCCCAGCAGCTGCTCCTTGATCTGGATCGCCTTTATGTGCATTTCCTCAGCCTCCTGGATGTCCAACACAAATGGAAGAGATACGCATTTACAGATGACGTAGACAACTCTATATGAGTGTAAATAAAAAAAGAAAATATATACATACATAAGTCTTTAAACACAGTTCTTTAAACAAGCTTAGTACATGGGTTTATTTCAACATGTATTCTTAAAATGCAGATAGGCTATCGTATATTGGTGCATGCATTCTGCTTTATGGTATGACTCAACTTTATTTCTTAATTTAGATTTTTTGCAAACCATTTTTTTATGTGTCTAATCTCATCAATAAACATTTATATCTTTGGAAAGATTTAAACATAGCTGCGGTTCTCTCCACACAGTGGTAACTAATCTACACGTGTCTGGTCGAATCAACGATCAAACAGCAAGGAAACTATGGCCTTGTCTATGACCTAAAAAGGGGAATCTGGCTGTAGTCTGACCTTGAACTTCCTCATTGACTGATAGAGACGCCCCAGGTTGCCGTAGTGCTTGGCCGTCTGGACGTTGAACTCTCCGAAGGCCTTCTTGGCCAGCTGCAGGGAGGAGAGGTGAAGGTCGTGGGCTTCCTGCAGCAGGCGCTCCTCTGTCTCCTTGTTGTGGCAGTCGATGGCTATCTCCTCCAGGATCAGAGCTGGGGGATAAAGAAGAATGACAATACAAGTTACAAATCTCTCTCTTATACACGCCCACACATCAGTATGCGCTTGTCATCATATTAAAACTGAGATACAGACGTAACACAGATTGTATTGTTATTGCATATAACACACACACTGGATGTGTATTCCAAGTAATTTGTTTAGAGTGTTATTTAATAGTGACATTCGTAGTACTGTGAGGTAAAGAGGAATGGCTCCCTCTCCATTAACTGTGTAGGCTACTCCATGTGGAACACTCGTCAACAATGAGTAGAGAATGAGTAGAGAAAATAGAATACAGAGATTCCGGATGTGACTGTGACATAAGGATAGTTGTCATGATAACATCCTCAAACATGTATATAACACACTGCATTGCAGTCACTTCTACGTTTTATCTGAAGATTTCACACAATGGCTTTTCAATGTTTTACTCTGGTGACGGTCGCCCTTTTACTGGGTGTGATAAAAACGGAGCCCCCAGACCTGATGGCCCTCACAGACAACCAAACACCGTCTGTGGGGACCAAACACTGGGCTGCCACACCATCAACAGCAAATCACCTGACCTTCGACTTTGACCACTTTCACTCTCCGACATGCCTTCTTACTGAAACAAAGATTAATCTGAGGACCAGATCAGCCCTGGTCTCAACCTTCAATCGTTCATTGACCCAAAACACTGCTGATACCTACATCCTAACAAACGACCTGAAGCCTTCCATGGTGGACAGGGCTGCCAAGGTCCCCATCAAAATGGAGACTATCGATATGGACCCTGACCTATATGACTTCCTATGCTTCCTGAACATGACTTTGATACGCCCCACGACCACAGACAAATCCCACCAAAAGACAGGAGAAAGTCTTGTCACCAACAACGAGCGACATCAACAGACCCTGGAGAAGGCTGAAAACACCATGACTGAATCCTCTTCAGTGCCAGAAGAAAAGCCCCTGCAAGCATTCTCCTGCCTTGCAGCAGGAACAGGTCTACTCTTTGTACTGACTGCCAGAGCGGTCTGCCAGGTAGGATGGGCCACCGCCGGGTCACAAGACAGAGGGACGAGGTGGAACAATAATCATGGCTGTAGCTTGATAACTTAGTACTGATATATTACGTGTCCTTTAACCAGGTCAAAAATTGTGCAGAAAGCCGAATGGAAAATCGCAGAAAACTGGGGACACGTCGAAAGCGTTCCACACGGTCTGAGAACAGGGGAAAAGCTCTCTGAACTAACATCTCTCTGCCAGACAGATCTACCACTGTGCTCATTCTCTGAGCAAATAATTAAATAAAAAAATATTTTGTGGAATTTATTTGTTCCTTTTGATCAAGTTCAAGTCTTTTATTGTCAGATGCACAGAACAACACAGGGTCAGACTGGGCACTGAAATTCTTTGGACAAGACAACGCAAAGCAACCTGGCATAACATGACATACATGATACACCTTATTCCCTCATACACCTTATTCCCTCATTACAAACACACAGCTGCACCAAAAATATCGCTTCTTGCTTCATTTATCCCTGTGCCAGACAGACAAACAAAGTTGTGACCGTGTGTAACATTGCACCAGTAGCAGGTTACCTTTGACCCTCTTGGAGGACGCAAGCAGCAGATGGTCCTCTGGGAGAATGTGAGTTATGATGTCTATGGCACGTTCAGCATGAAAGCTATAGACACACCCACAGAGAAGAGAAGACACATGCTTGAGTAAGGCACTATTACCTCTGAATACCACAAAGCAAGAACCCCAAATTCCAAGAATATTTATGAAGATTCCAATAATTATTTATTTAGGTAGATGGTGTGACTAGTCTAGAACTTTGACATTTGAAAGGTTTGCCAACTAGAAATAAATAGATTTCACAGACTGGTAGAGGACAGTTGTACAGTACACTATTGCCTCAATGATATTGTTTTTCTCCTTTCACCTCTATTTACTCAAGTACTGATGATGTTTTTGACCAATACTCCCCTCAGTATTCCATGCACTTCACTGCTATCCTTCAAAATAAAATGGCACCCACCCAAAGCATACCCCTACATGCCAAGTGCTATTAGAGTAAAAGCTAAAGTATGGACATAGCAAAGACCATGATTCATTATCTTCTGCGATGTCTGACAGGGAACCCATCTCAGTAATGTAATTAGCGGGTCAGGCCAGGAATAGCAGCAGCGAGGTACTCACAGCGCATTGTCGAATTTCCCAGAGCTGTACTGGTGCACGTAGGAGGAGTAGGCTAGGTCCTCGTGTGCCGTCGCTACGTGGATGTTCTTTCCCCCGAAAACGGACTGCCGGATATCCAAGGCCGTCTGAGGTGGGGGAACATATATTTATTGTATATATGTGTTAGGATTACTTCACAAAGGACCTTCCTTATAAAGGAAAATATGACAAATCACAAAATAACACAAATATAATGCTGTTGATAAACCCACCTGGTAAATGGCAACCGATTGACAGATATTATCAACATTTAATAAGTAAAATCCATAGTCTAGAAGAGTGTCGGAGTATTTAGGATGCTTGTGTCCGAAATTTTCCCTGAAACAGACAGCAGTTCAAAATATGAAGACATATAAGTTACAATAGTTTGATTAATGGGGTTAAAATAAAACCAGGAACAAGCCGTCTATCCTACCTCGCCAGAAATACAGCATGTTTGATCAGCTGTTCTGCTTTCCTGAACTCCCTCTTCACCACACAGGCCTTTAGAGACAGATAAGCAAACACCATGAGTCACCAGTCTCTTTGTTTGTATGCCCCCAGAAACAATGACCGGACTGAACAATCACACTGTATGGGCCGACTCTGTTGTATCCTTAGTCAGACACCTGTCACACAGCTGTAACCGTTTCTCCTAGTCAAGGGCTCTTCTCCCAGCAGGAGCAGTACAAACGTACTTGAGCAAAAAGTGCCTAGCAAAATATATTGTCATATTTCACAACACCGGAATAACATCTCGATCTTATTCAACCTACCTTTGAGGCTTGTCTGAGGACATCTACCACTACTTTAACAGGCAGGCCAGGAGTGATCTCCTTCATGGCCTCTATACACCACCGGTAGGCCTGAAACATAGAAGCGGAGGGCCACGTTATTTCAAATGAATATTTCAAATGAATATTTCAAGAAGCCATTCTGATAAACTGCATTTCAGAGCAGGGCCGAATCACCCCCAGCAATGTTCTACCTCGTCATAGTGGCTCTTGGCAAAGAGCAAGGCACACAGCTCTCCATACAGCGCTGCCTTGTTGGCCTGGTGGCCGTGTTTGGACAGTTTATCCATGTACGACTGAGCCAGCTTAAAAGTCTCCTCTCCCAGGTAGTATTTGCAGTTGCCGTTGCGGACATGGAGTAACCTGAGAAAACCATGAAGTCACAGAGAACATGGGAAGGGGTTTGGCATGAGAACTCTGGCAAAGAGTGGGCATAAGCCTTCTAACTACAATTTGTTTTTAATAGAAAACTACAGTGTTGCAGAAATCAACTTAAAAATCAAGTCATCATGAATTTGCAGTAAGGAAGGAATAGTTCAAGCCTTGTATGATATATTATACCAACACAAAGGCAAAATTGAGGCACTTAAATAAAGCTTACATTGTACTATACCACCATTATAGGGACAGGCAGGATGGTGAACACCTAGACTGACCTGACGCAACACTCAACGGCACGGTACCAGTGAAGGACCTCATCATGTAGCATGCACAGCTGCAGGCATGACAGGAACACCTTCTCTGCTTCACCATACCAGCCTGCATCCGACAAGAAGCCACCTGAAGGACAAGCAGGACATTTGCTTCAAGTAACAGCTCAGTACTCCCCCCCCCCCCCCCCCCCCCCCAAGAAAATACAAAGGAAAATCAAACTGACATGGCCTTCCCTGCCTGACCGTTCACCCAAATTGCATAACTGCTCAATGTTCCAAAAACAAGTGTGATGTCAAAGACGCCCCTTTCCCATCTCTCGACTTACCCAAAACAAACCCAAACTGGATAGCCTTCTCCTTGACATGGTCGTCGGACTCTGCAATGTAGGAGCAGCGTCGGCTGAAGGAGTTGGCCAGCACAGAGGCCACCTTCACGCCGTGGTCCATCAGAGCCTGGAAGCAGTGGTGCAGGAGGTGTCTGCCGACAAGATCGAGAGAAGGACACAAAGATGGACAGAATCAGTCTGTCTGTCTGGTTCACAATCACTGCTAAAAAGAATTCCCAGAGAAGTCTGACAAATTTCAAATGAACTGAACCGTAAACATACAATAGGTAAGAATTTTCCGGTAAAAATATCTTACCTGTTGTCTTAGTTTTGCAACTTGTTCAACAAGATAGTGTTATCAGATTCATTGGGAACATAGAAGGTCCCACTAAGCCCATTCCTTGATCAAGTATTCTTGCATTTGTTCTAAAACACTGACAAGATGTACTACCAGTAGTGCTTAGTGCTGCAAACACATCACTAAGACTATTGATCAAGTCAATCAGGCAAACTGTCACTTTACATGGTTGGAAGTGTGAAAGCCAAGGCAAGGCAAGAAAAAGGGGTACTTACACTGTTGTAGAGGTACAAGCAGTGAAGTGATAACAATGCCAAGACGGTCTATTTCCCCAAAACACGAGTGTCACATCACCTGCAAGTTTTGTGAAACTTGTACCAAAACCTTTTTTGACAAAAGATTAGACTAAAAAGGATCGCCTAGTTAATGGCCACATTGGCTATGTGATCTTAAGATGTGATAATGTGATCTCTTCACCAAAGACACATGCTCATTCATATCCATTCAAAGCACACTTACTATCCCCCACTCACATGCACACACCACTTGTTGAGCCACATCCCACTCAGTACAGCATGTCTACGGTCACCTTTGCTCACATGATGTCACAAGAGGACAGTGTGTGTGATTAAAGGGAAAACAGAATGTCAATAAAGAACTAACTGTTCATTACTTTACACAATGTCAGTAGTCCCATCAAAAACAACAATGAGGCATACCTCCCGAACTGCTCATGTACATGTTTGTGCTCACAGTGGCCCTGAATTGCTTTGTGGTAGTAACCACTTGGGAGGAAACATGGGGTGAAATGCTGTTGCTTTGTGTGGTGTGAGCTTACACCCTAGGCCCTGGCCCATTATGTCCTACCTTTTGTCTGAGGCACGCAGGACTTTGGCAAAGACCTCCAGCTCGCAGAACTCCCCTCCCAGCTGACAGAGCCTGCCTTGCTGGTAAAGCTGAACGCGAGAGAGATGGAGAGATCTTAGATTTAATTGATCGTCAGAGCAGATCATTGATCAATAGAGCACTGATGAAAGCTTGGATGAGAAAAAGATTGTTTTAGCTTCAGCTAGGGCTTTTATCTAGCTATCATTTGGGGTAAATTGAGGCATTTGTATACAATGCCCACTGTTGTGCATTGAACAGACAAAGCTGTTGACAGGCAACTTCGCTGAGGCAAAATAATCATTAGTCACTAAAGCTATTTATAAAACATTCAGTCAGATTTTCCTTTTATATATGACAGAACATTGGTAACTGAAACAATCTCATGTTGAATAGAAAGTTTAAACATATGTATGCTGGAGTTAAAATATGATGCAGATGCTATTGATTTGGAATAGAGGCCTATATAGGTCTTATTTCACTGTAATTTTCAAACTGATTATTGTTGATTGGTAAGCATAATCAATCACTGATTAACATCACTAATTCATATTGTACAGTACACACAGCTAGCCATCCTAAAATGGTTACAGGTGCCACATGGACTGTAAATACTATGACTCTTGCTGTGCACAGACTCATGACAGACACAGAAACATTAATGGTGAAATATGTTATTCCTACGTCAGTGGCAGACGGTCAAACTATATACTGCCAAATTCCAAAATAACACATCTCCCACATAGACCATGAAAGTGTGTGAAAGGCCAGGGTGTGGTGAAATTCAATTACACCCCCTAGGAAAATGGCTTGGCAAAAACTAAGTCAGGTACTGTAGCCTATACACACTTATAGCTTGAGCTATAGCTGGAGCTAACACTGTGCTACAATGTACTGTAAATATGAACTTCGTTAGCTAAAGCTGATGACTTAAGTAAAATAATACAAATTTTTAAATGGTTAATAACGCCGTTAAAACAAAGTTTTATATCTTGCTTGAGCAGAGTTAGCAAAGTCCCCCCCCCCCCTATTATTTTACCAAACTAGCTAGCTTGCTGGTTAGGCGGCCAATCATACCGTAAATGCAACAG
Source organism: Osmerus mordax (assembly GCF_038355195.1). Taxonomy (NCBI): domain Eukaryota; kingdom Metazoa; phylum Chordata; class Actinopteri; order Osmeriformes; family Osmeridae; genus Osmerus; species Osmerus mordax. Next base: position 10,094,008 of record NC_090060.1, read on the forward strand.
AAAACACGTATATTGTTAGGCCTTTTGTCTATAATAGACAGCCTTGACAGTACTAATGTTAAGGAACTGCTTGAGGAGAGTAACAGTCAGCAAACAGCCAGCCTCTATGCTCTAACTGGAACCTATGAGCTATAACTTTAGCTCGATAGCGCTTCAATAGTGAACACATTATTCAATAAGGCAAGTTGTGGCAACTTTGATCCAGAGAGTGACGGTACTTACCTTATAGTATACATCAAACTGTATATTTTCAGGAAGGGAGCGAATGTCCCTTCGCGATCGACTGTAATTGTCCACCACTGCTGATATTGCAGTGTTGTACAGTGTCTCTGGGATCCATTCTAGCTCCACCGCGGCCATGTTGTTTTCCTTCTCCAAATCCAGCAACAGACCCCCTCCAACTCACACACTAACCTTCCTAGCTATCTAATTGAGGAAAAAAACACTTTCACTTCAAGTCCTCATGAACACCACGCTTCAACCTTAGTAGAAACCAGCGCATCCACAGTGCTACAGTAAAAACTCTAAGCTAACTGTCATATTTCCATATTTGTCTCATCTCCATCAGCATGTCCCCCTGTCTTCTACTCCCGACCCCAAACAATCATCTGGGGGGTGGGGGCGTGGGGGTGGGGGGTTAATGCAATGACGCAATCACGCAAATGCTCAGATTGGGAACGTGCTCCCAGGGTATCATCAACAATTCAAGGAGTTTACCCTACTACTGATGTTGATAAGTTGATAAATTGCACTTATCAACTTCATACATTAGTAATGTCTGCAAAAAAGTCACAGAGAATTCCAACATTATCAAATTTAAAATGATCAAAATGTAGCGATGTTAGTTTGCTAACCAACATAGGCTACATTTGTTAGTTAATTTCTGAATTTGATTATTTATAGCACATTATGACATTATTATGACAAAAATGACATAAGCCATCCCAAGTCATTTGAAGGATATTCCTCAAGTAAATAAACATATAAGACAATAGCCTATTTAGTGTGGCCTTCCTTTGAATGTAAAATTGCATTAATTGCTTTGGAAGACAGTGCCGTTTTGTAAATTATTGCAGTTTGCCATATTTCTTCTTATGACTTTATGACAGATTTTGTTCTCACACAGCTTGAAACACAATTATGATGATGTCGGGAGTCAGAAGCCTGATATATTTGCTCATAATGTATACAGTAGACATTTATTTTATGTTTTATTTTAATTTAATTTTTTACAAGTGAAACGTGGAAAGATAAATATCCAACAGGGGACGCACTGGAGTACCTTTCCACCTTCTCCAGTTGCTATCGCTCTGACGTCAGTGCGTTCCTGAGCATGCCTACAAGGCTCGAAAATAAACAAAGACCGAAAAGGGGACAATTGATCACAACCTGCCATAAACTTAATTTTAAATACTTTTTGAGCAATTTAATGTCATATTTATACACCGCGGCTAATACAGGACGTGTCTTTAAACATGGACAACTCATTGTTGATGCGAGTGAGTGTATTTTCCGATCAGGGAGGCAGAAAATACATGGAGGATGTTACCGAGGTTGTAGTAGAGCCAGAGCCGGGGGAGGACGAGCTGAACGCGGACGAAAAATGCGAAACCAAAGGGGATTGCTCGGCGGTCAGCTCGGTACAAGACGGCGTGCATCCACAGTGGACTATTAAGAATGCATTGAACGACGCTCTGTCTGCGTCTGCACCCACTACAGTAGCATGCACACAATTTGTACAAAATGATAACCGAAGTTGTGCTTCCACTGCAACACCATCGACTGAAGAAAACTCGCCGGCAGAGAGCGAGACCGAGAAGAACCTCCCCCATCGCTCTGTGGCGTTCTTTGCTGTGTTCGATGGCCATGGAGGCCGCGAAGCCGCGCAATTTGCGCGAGACTATTTGTGGGAATTTATCAAGAAACAACGTGGTTTTTGGTCTAAGGATGACGATGAAGTGTGTTCAGCCATTCGGAAGGGGTTCGTTGCTTGTCACCATGCAATGTGGAAAAAGCTGCGTAAGTTGATAACAAAGCTAGGGTTAGCTAATGTTAGCTTAGCTTGCTATCGCATTTTCAAGCACTTGACAAGCGGTTGACATGACCAATGTGCAGCAATACAAATACTCCTTGTAACATAACACTGTTGTTTTGCAAAGTTATTTTGATGTCATTTTCACATCTACGGTTCACTTGGCCGATTTATTAGGTTACCTTAAAGACACGATCCACTTGAAATGGATTGCATTTACCTACCATTGCTAACTAGCTCAGGCTGTGGACTCAATATTCTACTCGTCAATTCTCTTTGGCCATGTTCTGCTCACATACTGTATCAAATTCAGCACAAGTAATTGTGCTCATTAAGGCTAGCATATTCATACTCTATCACATTAATCTTTAAGGATGTATTCTGTGAAACAGGACATTTACTAAAATTAGGATATTATGTGTTTTGGTCTTCTGGCTTTGATCTTGGCTGTGTTATCATGTACATCCGGCTTTGACAAGACATGTCAGCATTTCTTTCTTCAGAAAATTACTTTTCTAAGGGACTGGTAGAAGGTCAGTCTCGTCCTTGGGGTATCAAGAATAAATAATCTCCAGAAGCATTTGTCTTGTTAAATTGGCTTTAAATAATTGTGTGACTGCAGGTGTAGCTTTATCAAATCTATCAAGATAGGCAATTCACTTTCATAATGTTACACATTCAGATATAATTACTTGACATTTGTGACTAAAGCTTGGGCCATTGCAACATGTTCACATGTTATTTTCTTCACTTTTTAGCGGAATGGCCAAAGACACTAACTGGTCTGCCCAGTACATCAGGCACTACAGCCAGTGTTGTGGTCATCCGGGGGAACCGCATGTATGTCGCCCATGTAGGGGACTCCGCAGTGGTTCTGGGGGTCCAGGATGATCCTTCAGATCAGTTCATCAGAGCTGTGGAGGTCACACAAGACCACAAGCCTGAGCTGCCCAAGGAAAGAGAACGCATCGAGGGGTTGGGAGGCAGGTAAGATTTATAACAACCCAGACCTCAACACAATAGAATCATGCCCTTATGCGCCCATGCATGTCTAGACAACCCCTATGACAAGCAAGAAAACATTGAAGTCTTATCTATCTTATGTATCTCTGTCTTAACATTGCTGTAACAATGCCAGTAGGCTGTGTTTTCCTTTACATGGTTGTCTTTTGTTTTATCTATACTGATTACTTGAATAATTGGTTGGATTTGATACACAAATGGTCTGAACCCTTCTCCGATTCTGTGATTAATCCCCCTCCCTGCCCCGGCCCTGGCCCGTTCCTTCCAAAGTGTGATCAAGAAGTCAGGGGTGAACCGGGTGGTGTGGAAAAGACCCAGGCTTACCCATAATGGCCCGGTCCGTAGAAGTACTGTGATTGACCAGATCCCATTCCTGGCTGTGGCCAGAGCTCTAGGTAACGGCACACCACTGCTTTACCACATACCTCCATGGCTTAAATGTTAACAAGAAACACTGCTAAACTGCTTGAATTTTTGTCATTTTTTCCTCAAGCATAAAACCGTTAATGCATCTTAAAATACCAGTACCACTGGAGTTTACACTCGGGTGTATTCCCTTTGTGTCTCTGTCCACAGGAGACCTGTGGAGCTATGACTTCTACAGTGGGGAGTTTGTGGTTTCCCCCGAGCCAGACACTTGTGTGGTAACCCTTGACCCTAGCAAACACCGTTACGTCATCCTAGGCAGCGACGGCTTGTGGAACATGGTGCCGCCTCAGGACGCTGTATCGATGTGCCAGGACAACGACGAGGCTATGGTGAGTGTGGCACAGCCGGGGGCTTCTTATCAGCTCTGACATCCTATGTCAGTATATCCGAAACACGTTTTTTTTGTTCCCGCAGGCTCCGTGCGGAGTCTCCAGCGCCCGTCAGCTTGTGAGCCATGCCTTGTTGAGATGGCGCCAGCGCATGCTTCGTGCGGACAACACGAGTGCCATCGTCATCGCCCTGCAGGAGCCTGGGGCACCCCAGGAGTCCCTTCACCACGAGGAGGTGCTGCTCAACTTAGCCAAGGTGTCTCAGTGTGGACCAACCATGGACTCCCGCTCCAACACACCCATCATCAAGGTGAGTAGAACTGTCTCCTCATCCCTACGCAAACACATTTACACAATCTAGTGAATCTACTATAAAAACGCAAGGACAGCGGGACATTAATGCTGTCACAATCATTAGCAGGTTTGTTTGTGGCTGATGTCATGTGTGATTGAGTGGGACTTTTTCACAGTGTAGCAAAGGTTTTGCTGTTGCAGCACATATTAGCATGAGTATAATTCCTGAGATGACATGATTTGCTGTTGTCCATCCCCTTCCTGACTGCTACTGCTTCATTTTTTGCAGGTCCCTGAAGTGGACATGCCCTCAGCTGTGTGTGAGCTCCTCCCCACCCTAGAGCGGCGGAGTGGCCTGTCAGGCAGCAGCCTGTATGCCCTGTCCCTGGCAGACCCCTTTGCCCCCCCACCTCTTCACTCAGACTCAGATGAGGATCTCCCCCGGCCTCTCCTGATGGGCACTGCTGACATGGGGGAGGGAGATGCCACCAGAGCGCCCGGCGGCAAACGGACTCACGAGGAGTCCTTGCCGTCAGCAACATCAGCGGCCAAGAGAGCTCGGCGCAGGAACAACGGCGAGAAAATATCTTTGAGTCGCAACAGTGGAAAAGACCAGAAACAGTCATCCAACGTTTCAGCACTCCTCCAGCCACACAGCAAAACCACTGTGTGTGTGTGTTGAGACACACTTACAAACTATAAACGTGCGGGCACACACACACACATGCTGCCTCCTCCACACCTCTTTCTAAAAGACCATTACAAGTGTTGTGGGTCCTTCCATAAATTAGTATACAATGAAATCAACTGATGTCCAGTCAAATGTTTAACTACAGTTTACTTCCCTGAGATTGACAAGAGCTCAGTTCCACATTATTTACTACTTTTTTCTCATCCAGAATGATGGGAAATTTATTTTAAGCAGTATGTTATTTGAACTTGTAAAATGTTTTACTTTGTGATGCAAACAATTAAATATTAACTTGTGTAAATATTCTGAGTAATTGGTAGTTGTGCAAGTGAGGACATGTTTTACTTCATGTAAAGCAATATATTTTTTATACATTGTTTTATTTTACTATGAGAAAAACAAAACATACCATTTTTAGATTTTCACTGTCATTTACATGTTTTTCTGATTCTTGAATCATTGGATTAGTTTGTTTGCATAGTCATTTGAAACTGATGGTGCTGCAACAGTAAATTCCAGTAAATTAACAAGTAACCTAAATGTTAATTTGTTATTGATGGTTACTTGTACATACACAGTTGAGAAAGTTACCAATGTTACAAAAGAGGCCACCCAGTGGACGTTCTTTGAAACTACACCACTTTGTAACCTCATTGGAGGGATTTGTCCTCCACATCTACACGAGTCATTTACTAGCCTCTAACTATGGAAACTATTGGGACTGAGTTAGATCAGTACCACTCCTTGTTTGTTGTGACATTGCCACAGGTGGGGTTTTAGGAAATGTTTTTTCCTTGTCGAGGTTCCATTCTCCAACTGAACCTAAATTACAGGTTGTGTTTTATAATTTGTCATTCCTATTCACTTCATGCCTTATGTTATGTCTGTTCCCATTTTGCGCTTGAAAAGTTGATTTATGTGTAGCCAGATAAAGTTGGCAGTAAGTAAAAAGCAACCCTTATCACCAGTAAGGCTGCTGGGTTTGACATTTGGGATTGTGGTATTTGTGTGCTAGTTTTCCCAGCTACATGCTATAGTAAAAATTGATTAGTTGAGGTCATAAAGTTGTTTGATGGCCAAAGTGCAATTTCAACTGGACAAATTGTAGCATTTTTATTTACTACATTTCCAAGTTTTACTAAATCACACTCTTAACTTGGACATATTAAGCTAAAACAGGTTTTGGTTGGGGGGATGTTGTGTAGATGATTCCTAAACAGTGTTATTCAGGGGAAGTGATTCACCTTGATAAATCATGGCATTCTTTTTTGCTTTGTGTGAATAAGATTGTGCTTACAGCATCTAGTGCATGTCATCTGTACAGTGTAAATGTGAAAGAAAAAAAACACTTGGAAACTATATGAAATAAAGATATGTTTTCTCAATAAAGGCTTTACTGAATTTACTTGAATGCAGTTATTTGGGCCCTGTACACAATATTGTAACTAAACAATGTGTACTAACTATTATACATCATGTTTTAGTTCATTAGCATACATTAATGTTAATGTGCATAAATGCACACACAAACACACACACAATATACTGAGGTATTCTGTATCAATTGAAGCATGTAAAATGTATCTTGTCCAATTGGTTTGGACACATTATAAAAATTAAGTATCTGGAATGCTTAGTAGTACTTAAACAATGAGAAGTATTATATTTAGAAAGAAAGAAGATTTATAAAGAAAGTAGTTTATACATAAAGTTTGTTTGTCAACATTAATTGCACAGTAACAATAATTTCACAACTTTGTTGCTTGTGTCAAGGGGATTTAGTGTTTTCGGGTGAGAGTTATGGTACCCCAGTCTATCTGACTGCAACATTCTATAACAACACCTTTGCATGCACAAGCATGAGAACATGCTAAATGAGTTTCTGATAGTTTGAGTTTGGCATATTGTTCAAACTGAGTCACCAAGACGAGAAATAGTTGGCACTTGTTGCAAGTGCATGAAATATGTAGAACAGAAACACTGAGATTGTTGACGCCACAGATAATGGCAGATAATGCAGATAATTCATTTTATTCCAAGACACTTCAGTGTCACAGAAAACACAAACACTCCAGAAGCAGTAGCGATGAGGTCAAGCATAAGTGTTGAAGCTCTAGTCTACATAATTTGGAAAAGCAACACAATAAGAGAGTATTAACAATATACATTTCATTATTCATTCAAGTATTGGTATCTTAACAAAACATCTGACTGTGTTTCCTAATGCTTCTATTTCTTCAACTTTACGATTGCAATGACGCCAGAAGGTCGTCTGGTTCCTGCGCAGTCCAAACAAATATCCTCACACTCCTACCTTGCGGTGCTTCTTCAATGGCCCGGATCTCCCCGTTCAAATACGCACCTTTCCTTCCCTACCGTAGATGAGATGTAGTTACTTAACACTGTCAATACAGCCAGTTCCTTGACACCCCATCCACCGAAATACTGTTAGAATCATACACTTCTGATCATTGATTTGGTGCAGTGGCCTACTTCATGCAGTTTGAAGTTTGTATGTCGCTTTAGATAAATGCATAAGCTTGATAAAAAATACTACTGCGATTTCTGAGCTATTAGCCTACCCTTTACTTATTGGCAAACATTTCTAAAATCTACTTGGACGAAGGTAAAACTTTTTTTTTTCCAATTACACTGCCCAGATGCTGCCCCAGAGTTTGAAATCAGTTTCATCACCAAAACACGTGGCAGTGTGTTATCTCGCGAGAAGTCAATGTAAACACACAGCTTTTTCGGGGTTCAATTGAGTTTACTGCACATCACAGGTAATGACAGCCTTATTCGAGTCGACAGATGTAATGACTTACAAAATCGATCGTAAAAGGATGCACCAAAATAATTCTCGGTTCATTAATTTGACATCCAAAAGAAATGTTTCGAAGAATCGTGAAATCGCGAGACATGAGAGATTTTTTCTCTATGATTTGCGCTTCTGATTGGCCAAAAAATGTAAAGCACCCGCCTTTTTCTTTTGCCGATTCGCTGAATAAAAATATACTTATTATCTGATTGGGTCGCTGTATAGTTCCGCTACACTGTTTTGGTGTTGGATAAAGAGCTTCGTTCAACTAGCATACTACTAGCCAAACAAGCCAACTTCCAAACAAAAACGTATTGGGGTTAGTATGACATTTCTAAATTATTATGCTTATTTATGATTCATGATTTATTTTATGGTGTCACGCAACCGTCTTTCCATAACATTTGATTTTGGTGTTGTTAAGTCAGAAGAGTTTAGCATTTATCATAGCTAACATACATGCTAGCACGAGCTGGCTAGCTAATTTCTAATTGATTTTAGGTAACAAGTAAGCTACAGTCGACTGGTTATTTTTTAATCGCTGCTGTCTATCTATATAGTACATCTTGACATTTACAGTGTCAAGATAGTCCAACAGTTAAATAGTCCAATTCAACTGACAGCGTATCCATCATGTACTGTGCACTCGGGCAAGTGCTTAGTCTAAATATGTTGAACCTTGGGAACAGCTAGTAGTTAGCCATTTAAGTTGCAGTTGTTTGTCGGCATCTTTGTTGTTAAGTAGCTAGAAAGGACGTAAACTAGTTACGAGCAATGATCCATTATGTTGTTACCAGCTTGCAGGTTTGTGTTACTGCTAGTATTGTTGTAAACTCTCTCAGACTAGATATTAAAGTGTGGTTGATATAGCAAATCCGCTATACGAAATAATCAGAATCAGAATAGTGTTTAATCGCCAAGTAAGTGGTCATAAACAAGGAGTTTACTTTGGTGGGCAGGTGCATACGGTAAACATAATAAACAATATAAAATGTACAACAAAATACTTGCATTTGCATATCTATAGACCTCCCAAGTCTGCTCAGCACTGAAGTGCAAAGTTGTTTAAGAAAAATAATGTATTGCTAGCTGCCCAAAGTTCCACAGCCATTGCTAGCAACAAAGTCTCTCAGTCATGTCTTGGTGAAGTTTGTTTAAGTATGTTTAAATCAGAACATTGGCAAATTGGAAATATGGGGTTTCCATCCAAGGTAATGTAGGCTAACAGTGTAATGTTCAATATTTTATTGAATGGCTAAGCAACAATGCAAAATCCTGAGCTGGAGAACATTAGGTCTCTAGTGGATGGGATAGGAGTCTTTTCTCCCTGTCCGTTCTTGACACATTGCACCAAGGATGACTACAGGAATCCTGTCTAATAAAATCCCAATACAAGTTATTGACCTCAATAATGTGTTTGCCTGAAGTAACAGTCATATCCCTGTCTTTTTACAGCAGAATAAAGACATAATGGCCTCAGACTCTCCGCGCAGACCAAGTCGCTGTGCTGGAGGGGTTGTGGTACGAGCACAGGCTGCCACGTAAGGAATCCTACACACATACACATTTACTACACCGAACAATCGGAGAGTTCATCATGTGATGGGTTTTAATTATTGATTGTTGTAGTTGACACATTTTATCAGTTGTTGGTAATCCTATATCAGGTCACTCTCAGATTTGGTTGTTATTATTTTTGTCTTCAGATTCCTGTCTGCATATTTTAAAGACCCCTAAGAATAAAACATTACGTGGAGAAATAATTATGACTCCCTAATCTTTTTTCAGCCACTCTTGCAACCACTGCCTCAAACTGTATTTCCATGTTGATTATCCATATAGATAGGTTCTGTAAATGTAATCTGTCATTTCAGGGAGCAGTCATATATGGAAAGTGTTGTGACATTCCTGCAAGATGTTGTCCCACAGGTAGGTTCTCATGTTTTCATACTGCTTGCATTATCTCATTGCTTTCTATTGTCCTCTTAGAGTGGATAAATTACATAAGAGACCTCAATTGCCATGTCCAGTTAAGAAATCAAATTCAAACTGAATGGTGACAAATTCCACATGCATTCTGCCATTGTTGTCATGTCCTATTAATGTCTCCTCTTTTAAGGCATATACTGGAGCGCCCCCTACGGATGAGAAAGAGAAAATTATCTGGGTTCGATTTGAAAAAGCTGACATCAATGGTTAGTAAAGTTTATGGTAACAGTTGATGGTTCAATTCTGTGACAGATCTGAAGTCTCCTAGTAACACTAGTAATCACTGTGTGTGCACTGATTTTACTGATTGTAACTTGTTTAACTGCATTCTCTGATGCTTGCATTCAGTCTGACAGCTGTGTTGCTCAGACATGCTATCATACTCTTGTCTATAGAACATTCAGCTACTTTTGAATTAATTACTACAAACTTTGAATGATTCTTTAAACAGACCTGAAGTATGATATGGTCCCCACAGACGGGGTTTGGTTGTCTGTGAGGGCCATCAGGTCTGGAGGATCCGTTTTTATCACACCCAGTAAAAGGGCGACCGTCACCAGAGTAAACATTGTGAAATCTTCAGATAAAACGTAGAAGTGACTGCAATGCAGTGTGTTATATGCATGTTTGAGGATGTTGTTATGGTAACTATCCTTTTGTCACAGTCATTCTGAATCTCTGAACACTCATAATTTTGAATACCTGTGTCCAGGAGGTGTCTTGTCTTCTTAAGGTCTAACAACACTTTTATTTTTCACAGGTGAAATAAAAAGAGTTAGTGTTAGACAGATGTAATTGTCAAACTCTATGTAGTTCTGTTGATAATTGCTCTGGCCAAAGCAGCACCCAGTCAGATGTCTGACCCCTGCCCTATTTCCCTGTGTCCAGACACGGCTCGCTCTCCAGAGTTCATGGAGATGCATAGCGGCAGCAGCGAACCCCCTCTCTGCCTGATGATTGGCTACTCTGACGGGATGCAAGTCTGGAGCATATCGGTGAGTAGCACTTTGATTTTTTTTTTTCAGTAAAAAAACCCCCCCAACTTCAGACAGTTCTTCTTTAAATCCTTCAGGTCTATTTCTGCTCTTTAAGCACCATTTAGATGAGAATTGGTTTCATTTTGAATTTGTCTTTTTCTGAAAGATATCATTTTGGTGGCAGTGTGTTTGGAAGGACAGGAAATGTGGGGAGAGAGAGAGGGGATAACATGCGGTAAAGGGCCTGGGCCGGCCAGGCCGCCACAAGGCCTCAGCCTACATGGTGCGTGAATTAGTCCGGTAAACCACTGGGGCGCCTCTTTTGTTGGTCTTTTTAGGGCATGATTTTTTTCTGTAGACCAACCTTAGACTTTTTATTGACAAAACAAATATCTAGGTGTCAAATTTGCATATGTCCTTTTATCCACTAGGTGTCAGTGTTGACTAGTGCAAGGCCATTGTTTTTTATACACTCCGAATTCAATAGAGTTTTTTTACTTGTATAAATTTACGTATCTATATTGATGACCTAAAGTTCTTAATCAGAGGATATCCCCCAAAACTGCTTACTTTACCGTTTTCTATTGTTGATATTCTATGACAATTTAAAATTGAATGTATAATTTTGCATTGTTTTGACTGAATTGACCAGACGCATCTAGGACTGATGTGGGTTCAAACAAAACAACAGTACTACAGTAACACTGTAACTTAGAACCAAAGACCTTCACTTGCCAACACAACTCTTCAGGAACCTCAATTACCAGCAGCCAAAAGATGCGAGTGACACACACAAACAGGCCTCCGTGGTAGATGGAGCTTCTCGGGTTGATAGGCTGACGGGCTTCTGCATCAGTCCCTGCCCTGATCCTCTCTCCATGTCACTGAGGAAATGGACCCTGCAAGGAGATGGTGGCTGGTTGACATACTCAGGAGGAGATTCATGAAGATGGTGGCTGTTTCATACATTCAGGAGGAGTTTCATGCAGACCTGATGTTTGTTGTTTGAAGGGTTGTGTTTTGGCAGGAGAATGATGGATCGAAATCTGAAAGTGTTAAAGGTGAATCATTTGAAAGACCTCCAGTACTGCTGACCAATGTTATTTAATTAATTTGATCTTTCCATTTTGTTTCTTATATGTGTAGTTGTGAGATGGGCAAAGCCTATAATGTTGGAAAGTTGTTTCTAATGACATTTAAAGTGTCAGATTTTCTTCCAGGAAATATTTGAAATGTATAATTACGGAATTCCTTTTTGGAAAGTTTTGGAAAATCATTACAGGGTTTTGTCAGCTTGGTGAATTAACAAATAACCCACAACTTTTTGCAAAGGCCTCACTTGAGTGCTATCGAGTTACATGCACAGGCTGTCACCGAAACATGCAAACTTCACATACATCCTGTGAGATCTAAACAGACTAAAGTCCTTAATCAGTCCCTTTTATAAACATCCACTGGCCACAAGGGAAACGACACACACTTTCTCCCTCGGACACACACACACACACACACACACTGACAGGCAGAGGCTGTCCACTAAGTTTGGTGTGGCATTGAACAACCTGTGGGCTGTTCATTGCTCTACTGCAGGAACTAAAGAGGAGGCCAGTGAGGAGAGGAGACCAGTGTTATGTTGTATAGTACCCCTTGAACAGGGTTTTTGGTTCCATTGCTATTCGGTTCACTGAGTTGAACTTTCATCAGCTATCACTTCTATCCCACTATCTCCCCTCTTGAGTTTTATTTCTCTGGCAGGTTATGGTGAGGAGGTATCTGGTGTTGCCTTGGGTTCCAAGACAAGATGAAAACACTTTTGTTTCTGGCCCTCAGTGGTTGTGAAGTGTTTTTGACAGTTGCTAAACTGACACCTTCTATAATGGCCTAGAAACGAGAAACAAGACAGTGAAAACACACACACTCACACACAGTTTCATCTTCTTTCATCTGCTGCTGTGCACACGCATTACCGCCCCCTCAGACTCGGATCTTTGACTGGAGAGGTGTCGCCCGCCATGGGCTGATAAGATGCAGACTAGCGTGAGCTAATTGTTGGACTGAAGAGGTGTTGGGAGGGTAATGACCCACTTTGAAGAGTGGTGTGTGGGGCGGCACTGTTATTATTAAAACTTGCGCAGCTACAGTCCCTGATAGAAGCAGACTGATATTCACACTCACATGCACACACAGTTTCATCAGCTTCAAAGGAAAGGAGTTGTTAACACTGTCTGCTTTGCGTCCCAGTAGTGAGAATGGTCCGCACATGTATGAGCTTATTTGGCATCATTCATTTTCAGTACACTCAATAAAACAAAATGTCAATTCAGTTAAGTACTGAATGTGACCCAAACAGAAAATATATGTCACAGTGGACGATTGTTCAGACCAGAGATTAGAACACCAGTTTCCACAATATCTGACCCACAAATGCAATGAAAGTCAAACAAAAATAGTGTGTGTCTATATACACTACCGTTCAAAAGTTTGGGGTCACCCAGACAATTTACAAGGTTAATTATTATTATTAGAAATAATTATTTTTATTTGAAATATAAATTTTGTTCTTCAAACTTTGCTTTCATCAAATAATGCTCCATTTGCAGCAATTACAACATTGCAGACCTTTGGCATTCTAATTCTAATCCTTCTAATCATCCATTAGTCTTCTAAGGCAATTAGCAAACACAATGTACCATTCAAACACATACAGTAATAGTTGCTGGAAATGGGCCTCTATACACCTATGTAGATATTTCATTAAAAACCAGACGTTTCCACCTAGATACTCATTTACCACATTAACAATGTATAGTGTATTTCTGATTAATTTAACGTTATTTTCATTGAAAAAAAACCTGTGCTTTTCTTTGAAAAATAAGGACATTTTTAAGTGACCCCAAACTTTTGAATGGTAGTGTGTATATATATATATATATTTTTTTTTTTTACAAAATGAGCAATTTGGCGCATTGCCTGGCTTGTGGCCTGCTATGAGCTGCTAATGTAATGTCGCACATGTTGCACATGTTGTCTATGTCCCACAGAGCCTCGTAAGGCCAGTATGAGCATAAGGGTAATGCACAATAGCCTTCGTGGCATTATCCTAAAACCTCCACACACAATCCAGCAAATTCCATTACTCTCCATTTCCCACCAACCCCACCACCTCCCTTTTTGTATTTTCCTAGTATCAACGCGCCCAGTGGGTCCCATGCTCTGGGTAATCTCTGAGCCACCGCCTGGACCTGAGCACTTTTAATAAAAACACAGGCTCCAAATCCGCCACTTTGAAAAGACTACTAATTGCGAAAAAGAGCGATCATCCCCTCGGATGGGTTTATGGTCTTAAAACACGCGGATTAAGGCACCGGTAATGTGATAATGCATGTTTCACTGTAATTTAACGCAAAGAAGAAAAAAAAAGAATCACAAAAGTAGGGCTTTGGCTCTTAAAACAATGTGCCATTACATGCGTCAAGCCTCAATTCAAGCCATCAAGGGGCTTGACCCTGCATATCCAAGCATTCATACGTCAGCCTGACACACAGGATGCCACACTCTTCTTATCTGCCACTAACCATAATCCTTGTGTATCTACAGTTAACTGTTAGAGTAGATATGGTAACTAACATCCTGCAAGTTCTTGTCTGTGTCCTGGTCCTTTTTTAGAGTACCATAGCTCTTAATGGTCAAAGGGTCAATACCCGTTGAGGTTAAATGTACCTACTACTGCCAGTGGTACCAGTCTGCCGTGAAATCCCCTTGTCACCCACCCCTCTGGGCCTGCCACAGGAAGAGTAGGCCGCTCGTTTGCATTGCAATGCTACGGGGGACCATTATTCTGAGCTTGGTAGCTTTTACTCTGCGGTTTGGCTGGCACTTTAACCACCGACCCCGACCCCCCCCCCCCCCTTCCTACTTCCCTTCTCTGTGCCCCCGTGCCCCCCCCGCCTCCACCATGAGAAACCCATTCCACGCAGTAGGAATAGATTATTTTTCTTACAGTGTGAACAAATCCCTCTTTGTATCCCAGCCCCCCCTGCATCATTGTCTCTCGTCTTTGTCCCTGATGCCGTCCCACACCCCTCCCGTCCTCCTGCCTTCCCCCTGACCTGACTTTTATCCTTCCAACCGGTGCAGCTTGGTCACCATGCTGAGGTCGATAATTCTATTAGGATGTATCGCCGAGTTGGCTGGCCCTGGCCTCAGGATGGAATAGAATGATTGGAAGGATGCGCCTGTTGACTGCAGGAGCGCTCCTAAGAGCATGCTAAACTGGTGACTCCACCAAGGAGTGACTTGTTTATTATGGTGGAGATGCAGCTAATGATGATACTAATAAGATTATAGGGCTGTGTTTCATTATCTTCTTTGACAGATATCTAAAATGTGTAGAATGTTGTGGGATGATTGTTGGAGTGCTCTATGCTCAATGGATTTGCTGTACCTCATTTGTCAATGGGTGGACTGGTACACAGAGTATCTAAAGGCTGAATACAAAATTACCCCTTTAGTTCCTTTTTTTGTTTTTTCTTCCCTTGAGGAGAGGCATTTTTAAACATGGCCTTTTTCCATTAAGGTCATTTAAACACAACCTCCACATTTTTACTGACAATCCCTACAAACTAAGCATCTAAATGCCCTGCAAAGCCAGGTCAGCAATTAAATCAGCTTTTATCCACTGGTGCGAACATTGAAACGGTTATCTCTTCTTCCTCTTCAGGATCATATCTTTCAGAGCCCTTTCACACTATTCAAAAGCCATCAGACTAAACGAGCTGGGTTCTTAGACTGAGACAGCATTGTCTCCCCTGTCCATGTCTGAGTTTAGAGTCATTGATGTGGCTTGGAAGCTATACATTGTCTTGTGGTTGAATCTGGGTTTATCATTGGTTTATTATGATGGAGACACAAGTGTACAGTCTGGCACAGCATGAAAGTCCTGAAGTGTGTGTAGGCCTCATTGTATAGAATGTGCTAGTTATTACCATGAGCGTTTATGCAGTGTGTTACAATCTATGTACATGTGTCTGTGAGTCTGGTTTTTATACCCCAGTAATGTGTTTGTGTTTCTCCTCAGTTGAGTGGCGAGGCCCAGGAGCTGTTCTCTGTGCGCCATGGCCCAGTGCGAGCGGCCCGCGTCCTGCCAGCTCCCCTCATCAGTAAGTATCTATGAGAGAGAGATATAATGGTACAATAACGATATTCTAATTCTATTCCCTGCCGTCACATCCCCAAGATTCAGACTTCACTGCCAACACATCACAGTCAATACAGGCCCACGCTGGCCTGGTAAACATACTAGAAATGTAGTTTAGTTATAGCTTGAGGAGTCAGTCGTGACTCATGATTCAATCAAACACTTTTTTAGTTGAGGACTCAATCTAGCCTAGAGCAAAAGCAGACCAGCTTTCCATCTTAGAGTTAGTTATATTTGAGGTCATATCCCATATCCTTTGACTGTGATGCACATCGTGTACGACTGCGCTTTCAAGAGATGCTGTCCCAAGACGCTGTCGTTCCAGAATTGAGAGGAGAGCTCAGCTGTTTTCACCTTGTCATGTCACATGAACTGCTTCACCACTCCTCTGTCCACCGCTTTCTCTGCAATATTTATCCACCAAATATGCAGAAGTGGTGGAAATGTGCTGTAGCTGAATTTATGCTCTTCAAAGCACATTCGCCTTGTTTTTTTTCCTCCTTTGTGCGTTTTGCAATGCTACAAAGAATTTTCTTTCTCCAAAAAAGGAATCACTTGGATATTTTGAAATCTGTTGTCAGTGTTCAAGGACGATAGTTGAAATTAGGTTAAGTGTGTCATAATTCAAGCAGTTTGGGGTTGCAAAGTTTTTTTTTCACAGTGATACATCATGGTGAAATTAAAGACTGCTGCCCTCTGTTTCTTACTAAAGGCTCTTGCCAGAGCCCTCCTTCTATGTCTTCCATGTTCTCATCTTAATATTAAAGTCAGTCCTTGAAGATTAGTGTTGGCCTGGCCTCAGCTGCCTCTGGCTGCCTCTGAAGTGAGAGACTTTTCCGGCAAACTGCGAGTAAACCTCTCTCTCTCTCTCTCTCTCTCTCTCTCTCTCTCTCTCTCTCGATTTATCTATTGATCGTTTCTCTACCTTTATCTAACAATCTCTCTGTCCCTCTTCTCAAGTTCCCTTTTTCATGCTCTCTTTTCCCTTGTTAATTTTTTTTCTCCTACCTATTTTCTCCCTCTACCCTTTTGTTTATTCATCCTTCCATTTCCTCTCCCCCCTGTACCTCCTTGAATCTCTGATCACAACTGTCTCATCAGCCATATTGTATTATGGGGAGTAATTGCATTTATTAAAGGTTAGCCAAGGAAGAGAAACAGCCCAAAGAACATACTCAGGGTTTTTATCTAATCATTTTCAATCAGACCACAAATAAAAGGGAAGAAAAGGTGAAGGATTACCTCTGCACGGCATGGGCCAGCAGTGCTTTTAGGATTTTTTTTGTGCTTTTTTTTCTTCTAATAGCGAGGTAACTGGTAGAGTGAAGTAAAAAAAACAAGCCTGTGGAAATGTTTCATTGGTTTATTCGTCCCCATACTCCCATCCACACATATAGAAAAAATATCAGGATCAAAGTTTATTTTTAACTATTACTGTGGTGATAAATTGACTTATTCCCCGGCAATGCACCTGATTCTATCTAATATAAAGCATTCACATATCTAAGGCCCAGATTCAATTGGATTTCCTTTGTTCCGCCAATTTGTTCTTCTCCAGCCATGAAGTTTGAATCTGCTGTCACTGCAGGTATCATTCAGCGCTGTGAGAAGCACCCTGAACTGTTAGCATGTGGCATTTCTTGGTGAGAAAATCAGCTTTTTGTTCTCGGTCCATGTTCCGGTCCTTTGGCAGATTTCAACAATGCACAATGACAGCATTGAAAGGGGGCTCTGGAAGGGGATGAAAGCTAACTACAGTAATAGGAAGCAGCAGACACCCGACACATGAGGGGAGCGATTCTCTCTGTGGAATATAGAAATGGATTGTACTAGCGGAGGGGAGGACACTGATTGCAATCTGCCAGGGCGCAAACAGTGTTGCACTGTGGCCGGCTGTTAAAAGGCCAATTGTTTGGGATGTGGAGCTTGGGTGGGCGGATTTGGGAAAAGTCCCGAAAATAGGTGTTGATTCTAATAAGGCAAGGTTCCTTTTCCCAGAATAGAGGAGGAAACAGCGGTTTTCCGAAGAGGAACAAATCCGTTTCTCCACTCTCCCAGGGTTTGCATCCTCCATCCTTTTGGACAACTGACCCCCCAAGTGTCCTCAAATACAATAGATGATCATTGACTATGTTTGGAATATGCCGTAGTCAGCTGTTGCTCCTTTTAGCTTGTTGAACAGAGAAGTCTCTGACGTATATATCTACCTCGCATGGCCATCATTTAAACTGTATTATTTTCTGAAACTGAAAGTAACTTTGACAGCAATTACAGTCCTAAACCTAATTCTATTATAAATGACATCAAAACCATCTATTGTTCACGAATAGATGTATGGACATTTACATTTAGTCATTTAGCAGACGCTCTTATCCAGAGCGACTTACAGTAAGTACAGGGACATTCCCCCCCGAGGCAAGTAGGGTGAAGTGCCTTGCCCAAGGACACAACGTCATTTTTCACGGCCAGGGAATCGAACCGGCAACCTTCTGATTAATAGCCCGACTCCCTAACCGCTCAGCCATCAGACCCACATTTGAATGAAACTGAGCAGATTTACTTGCAATCAATGCAGAATCACTCCGATTTTTGTCATCAGATAATAGGCCTATTTAAAAAAAAAAAAAAAACTTTTACTAAACGCTTGATTTACTAAATGGAAACCATTTCGTCTTTATGAGCCATCACATTTGTAATACAGCTCAATATTGTAACTGCTTGAGATGTCTGATGACAGAAATATGAGGACAGAAGGTTCTGGAGTGTGAGGGGTTGGAGGAGCAACATTCTCGGCTCCCACACCACACCACAGGAACTTACACTGATTACTGTCAAGCCCAAATTACAGCCCTCTAAAGGCTAACATCTTCCTCAGGCCCCCATACTCCCATTTTCAGTCTTTAAAACTGGACTAACGAAGGAAAATCTATATTATTAATGTTACAAGATTTCTCCACCCTTAACAGAGGGACAAATGGGAAGCCTCCCATTTCTCTTTCTCTTCTTGCTTTCTGTACTATACCCTTTTCTCTCTCCTCTAGTGTGCCTCAGTGTGGAAATATGTGAATTCAACACATTGCTAAGAGTGGCGTATCAAAGTCTCCTTTTTAATGTCAATATAATTACATTTGATTCCCCATAAATCTTAATGCAAACCGGGCATTATTTGATGGTCCGTGTTGATGAGTCCCTACTAAGTTAACAGATACAAGATGAGGGGAGCGGAGGAAAAACATCCAAAAACAATTAGGAAAATATATATATAATATTCTTTATGGATATTTTGACTCCCCTCATACTATGATTTGTGGGCAGTTGTTATAATGTAATCAACACACTTCCTGGAGTGGTAGCAGATCTCCCAGTGGCCTCTTTAATGAACATCTCTCTTTGTTGTGTCACTCAGTTGTACAATTCTTCAGTCCCTCATCCTCTTCCTCTTGTGCTTTCTAGATCCTCTGAATGTGGACGGTTTTGCAGACAAGAGACCGCTACTGGGGGTGTGCAAGAGTACCGGGTCCTCAGGGTAAGTTCTGACCCTGAACCTGATGCCTGTGACATCACTTCCTAGGTCAACTGGAAGTGGATTATGTCTTGCACTTTCCCATTCCAGTTTAAGTATTGTTAAACTCACGATGTCCAAACATGCCCAATCCTTAAAGGGACTTTGGACTCAGGAATGAGTCTTATAGTGACCTGGCACAAAAACCTTACAGTATAATACTTTCCTCCATTGTAGGAAAGTGGATTTTACTGACGTCAATTAAACAGAGCTACAGTCCATTAGCTGTAACCAAATGGCATTTTGAAGGAGGTCAAAGTTGAATCCTGCTCACTCACTCACTTGTAATTCAGTTTCCATATGTGCTAACCGTGACCATTGGTCGGTGGTGATGTACGTCAGTTGGCGTTGAAGCAGCCTCTTTTTTTATTGGGTGCCCTTTTTTGACTTGTCTGTTGCATGATGAGAAGAGTCGTGTCTGCTCTAGTCATTCTACTTCTCTGGCCTGCCTCTGTTTTCTGCTTGATCATTTAGACCCCTTGTCACGGCAACATGACCGAGTCACGTGTTATGTACTAGTCTGGTCGTAACAGATTTTGGTTGGCATATTTTGATTATCAAACATTCTATTCAAACTATTCAAATTATCAAACAAACATGTGCTTGAATGTTGTTTTGATGTTACTGATAGTGGTTAATAAAGTAAAATAATATGGCAGCACAGCAAAATAATCCTGGCTTATTTAGTAAACTCACTTTATGGAACAGGGCCCAGGTCATATAGCATTACAACATTGTGAACAAGATATGCTGTTGGCTATTGGTAGGTTTATCCTTATTTGATCATTGTAGGCTTGCTTTGTGATTGACAAAATGCAGTTGGATAAACCACTGACTTGGGGGAGTACATAGAGTACCAGAGACTTTTGAAACACAACATGGAGGAGGTAAACATAGTCCCTTGAATGTCCTGTCACTGTTGTCTTTATGACATTTTCCCTTTTAAAAAGTGTGGAAAGGGGGGAGTGTTTTGACTGTTCTCCATGACATTCAGATGTTATGAGGTACAAATCTTAAGTAAGTTTGAAAGCCTGTAATTTTCGGTGTGTAATAACAAGCATCAAAGGACCCCACCCCCACCCTTGCGTACGCTGTCGGGGCCCAGGGTGTGATCGTCTGGGATAGAACCAGCCTTTGGGATTGCTGGTCAGGCTGACTAAAGCTGGGTATTGGAGCAACTGGAGTTTCAGAGCCTCCCTTCATAGAGGGAGAAAGAGAGAGACAGAAAGAAGAGAAGATCAAGCAGACATGTGGCCACTTGGGGAGTGGGGAGTGGGCACACCATGTCCTGACCTGGTAAAGGGGGGGAGAGAGGGAATGAAAGTGTGGGAGTGAAATGCAGAGAGAACTCCGGGCGTGCTGCTTTCGTCTCTACATACACAGCCCTTTGCTCTCCCTCCCACCATCCTAACCCAGGCTCCTCCCATCTTCCCTGCTCCTCTTCCAGAACAGCACAAAATTTAACTCGATATTTCCTCCCCGGGAAATGAAATAAGGAAGTCTGTCTTCGGCTGGACATTGATGAGGACCACCTTCCCGATGTTTTCCAGGGACTGCGGCCGCCGCCGCTGCAGCGTTTGCCATGTCGTCACTGACGCAGACACAGGGAGGGTTTTGACGGTTTGGCTGAGCACCCATGCGACGCTTGGCGATAATGCTGAAAACATGCACTGTGTTGAAAGGCAGAAACCCTGACCTCTGGCTGAATGGCAAGGCCCGTGGCGTCTTGTAGAGAAGTGTTTGGTGAACACTACATTAATAGGCAGGAAAACCCCCTAAGGGCACAGTACTTTCCATTGGGCTGGGTCGTACACTTACTAAGGTCCTCACACAGTTTTTAGCATATAATCATTTTGAAATAACAGCTTTTGTCAACCACCAAAAAGGATGCCGTCTTGACACTTAAATGGAAAACAGATTGGAGTCTTGGCCGCTACAGGAGCGCCGGTTAAGGAGTTGGTTCAGTCAGCTCTAGGCTTAGATTACAAGATCTGCAAATTAAAGGAAAACCAGAGAATGAAAAAAAAAAGTGTGCCGATCCCTCTATTTGTGGACTAACCCAGCCAGGCACACTCAACATAATTTTATCAATGGAAAGGATTATACTTTAAGTCCCAACAATGTATGGATCTAGTGATTTTCCTGACAGCAAAGTTACATGTGCGTCCCCTTCATGCTCTGCACCGGTGCCAGTGGGCTTTGGGAATTAGTCAAGAATGCCTGTGCCATTGCAAGCCCTGGTATGCCTCCTCACAGATCTGGAAAGGATTTGTGTTTTCCAACCCCTGCCGTCATTCTTATTCTTTTCTTTCATTCTAATAAGGTCTGCAGGTATTACAATTTTGAAAGATTTAAGGCTGCTTTTTCACAACGAAGGCAAATTGTATGGGTAATGCAGAGGTGCTTAACCATTTGTGGGTGTCTCAGAGGACACTCTCCTAGGGTAAATGTTGATTGCCACGAAGCTTGCCTTTTATCCTCCAGACTGAGAACTGGACTGTTGCAGTCTCAGAGAAGTCTGTCAGTAGATTCACTGACGTTTTCACCCCTCCAGATGCTTCTTGTGGGTGCATTTGTTTTTCTGTCTCTGTCTGTCTGTCTCTCTCTCTGTCTCTGTCTCTCTGTTCTAACCAATATAGTCTTCTGTCATAATGGAGATTACTACGTCATTAGTTTTTTGGGGTCCCTCGACATTTGGAGACTACAGTGATATCATGTGGTCACCATGGCTACGTGAGCCTGTGTTGACCCCCCCAAAAGGCCCTGGGCAGCAGCTGTAGTGTAACCTGCCACCACTGTCTGACTTTTCAGTCTCTTTTAAATGGTATCTCTGTGATTTACAATTCTGTAATTCAAATTCTGGAGTATATTTTTGTCAAATATTAAGTATTATTACTTAATACAATTAATTTCCAGTTTTTCTTATGAAATAACATAAATATTAAATTTTTTAGGTTGTTGTTGGAATTCTGAGGCAGCAAAATATATAGTATCTTGTCTATACAAACAACCATGACAGAAATAATGGTTCATCGCTAACAGATAACAGTGTAATAAATCTGCGGGCTGAGTCAAGGTTTTTCAAAACTGAGGATAGAATGTGTTTAAAGTAAGTATAAACATCACATTTTATCTGTGCTTTTATCTACATTTAGTCATTTAACAGACGCTCTGAATCTGCATCAAAACCCCATTTGTAATCAAAATGGACACTTGTAAACAAGGCGAGAGTGATCCTAAAGGATACATGTCATGTGCCTGTCCAGCGTCTTTATCCAAAGCCTCTCTATAGTAAGTCCTGTTGTCACCTAATGGCTCGTTATTAATTACAGTATTGCAGGCGATAAACCCCACTCATTCAACATAACATTTAAAAGAAAGCCTTATGTGATACTAAGCCTCACTTTTCATTGCATTTTCATGACAGATTTAGCCAAACAGATGCGAGGTGTCCCCCTTTCTAAAGTGTATTAAATGGAAATCTGCAAGTGTTTGTATTAAAAGAAGCACCAGATTAAAGGGATTTGGATATGTGACGCTTTTTAAAGCTAGCATGAGACCGTTGGTTCTTCTCTCAGGCACACTATGATCCTTGTACTCCATGCACACACAAACATACACACACACACACACACACTACAGCCAATGTGTGCGGTCCATTGGCTATGAAGTTTGTTAATAATTCAAGACGAATCAAGAGTCTGAGCAGCTGTATGACCTCTATTCTAATATTGGTGCCCTTTGTGCTTACAATGTTTCCTAGTTGATTCAAACACATTAAAGTGTGTGCAGGACTCAAGTACATTTAGAAATGGATACTGATCTTTGTTTATAAAAAATCTGTCAGTGTGGATGTCGTGATCACTTAAAAAAATGTTTGGATGAAATCATGCGCTTTTGTCTTGTTTTCATGAATGGCGAATGTCTGTAATCTCATCCTAACTTCCTATTTTTGGGGGCAGTCATACTGGTAAAACTGGCCAGTCTCTGGCTTCGTTTTGAAGAGTTTATTTTGACTTGCACGTCTGTTTTCTGTCTGCCGAAAATATGTTCTGCCTCACCAGTTTTCCCTCCTCAAATAGGAAGTCAGATTAAACACAGTAGTACTGGAAGTAGTATACATAAACATTTCCTTGACTGTCGGAATGATGTGTAATTATTTTTCAGTTGACAGAATAGCTCATACAGTGTGCTTGCCACAGCCCTTTACTGTCTGAACAGTTTCACATAATCTAAATTTCTTTCAAATAGGTACATTTCTGACAATGCTGTCCATGACAATTAATTTGATACATTTTCATAATTTGGTCTGTGCAAGGATGACATATAACCAATTTAGTGAAACCAAGGTTAAGTACCTCTCCTGGAAAGAAACCAGTACACTACTTTAACATGGGATTTGAACCAGGGTTCAGCTCGTTACGTAGACATATTTTCAACTTGGAAGCTGTTACTGTCGATAAGAGAGTGGAATGGACCAGAGGGATGCTAACGGTATTTAGCACTCAGTCGTTCAGTCATGGATTCTCCTTCCTCTTAAGTTGCTCTGAGAGTCTGCAGGTGCAGGTTGCTCCTTAGATCTTGGCTCGGTGCATTTCGTGCAGACTGTACAGTCATATAACTCAAGGTCTCTAAGGAAAAGAAGACTCCTTTGAAATGTGTCTTTGAGGAGTTTAAAGCAGTCTGCCATATTTTCCATTTGTATGTTTTCATTCTGTCACTGATAGCTATATTTGTTTCTTAATTACCAAAATGACTCATTGGGCTTTTGAAAAATAATATATCTTTTGTACTACTTTTACCCTCATCAATTGTTACACATTGAGTTGGTATATTGCAAGTTATGGGTTATTAATAAATACTCATAATTCTATGATTTATGAGAGCATTTTAACTCCTGAGATTAATGCTGCCTTCATCTCTGTTGGATATTGATTCGGTGGTATTGTTTCCTTATGTTATATGTAATTTAATGTTCCAGGCCATTAAATTATATTGATGGATATCTCATAATGTGACTCTATTCTGTTATTGTCTAAGTGGCCAGTGTCTTATCAGACAGTCTTTTTTTTTTTTTTACAAGGAATAGCTTTTGAGTTGCTTCTGTGTAGTGCCACCTGTGTGACTGTTGTGTGGTTTAGTCATTGAACACTGTGGCAAAAGAACACAGTTGCATCACTGGGGAATGTGTTTTCAATATGCCGTTGTACTGTACTGTAGAGGAATAGAGGAATTTTACGTAGAGGAATTTTTTTTCTGGCAGGGCTGCAGACATGAAGTTGCGGTTGAACTTTTTACCCTAATTACTTTCCCGCTAATGCCCGCGGCGTGCCGGAATCACTGTGGCCCCCCTTGGGCCCGCAGCAGCCTCTGATGTGGCCAGCGTTTGTTGTGTGTTGAGTCCGAGAAGAGGAAGAAGACGGGAGGAGAAGGCGTTTGGAGGGGAAAGGATGTGTGGAGAAAGAAGTGGGTGGGGGGTGGGTGGGTGGTTGGTTGGGAAGAACTAGTCAAACCTCCTGAATGTTGTCTCTTTTGCCACCCACATCTCTTGATTCCTATGTAAATACTGTAATTGCTGTCATATGTACCTTTTTTTTTTGTCTGCAAGTAGAAAAGAGTGTTTTAAATCAAGGACAGGGAGTTTGATCTTGGTCCAAAGATTAGTTCTGCAAATTTGTATGTCCTTAGTTTAAAAAAATAAAAAAAATAAAAAAAGGATTTTCCTGACAAAGTATCTCTCAAAGAAGCAAGCAAAACAAGATGTGATTACATTTTAAATAAACAGATCTTCCTAACATCCAATACTAACATAATTAGTCTAAAATAGGTGCATTTGGATGGGTGATTTGCTGAGCACTTCTTAATTTTTTTTGGTTGCTGTTAAAATATATATTTACGGTGGACGCATCCTACAAAGTTCAACCCATTTGTTGATACGAGTACAAGAATACCCAAAGTTGGTATGAAATGGAATTCCTGATGTGGGCATTCTCATCCCCTCTCACAACACTTCCAGCCTGCTGACATCCCGATCAACATCATGATTGAAGGTTGTGTTTGTTTTGCATTTCCACCGTGTGATTGTCGTTCACATTCAGGCAGCTCGTAAAAAATGGGCTGCATTCGGAAACGTGATGACGTTCTTCCCTTGTAAATACATTTATTTGCCTCGTTTTAAATCCCTTTCCAGGTTTTCCCCTGCGGATCGCCCTGCCACAAGAAGTGGATGCGGTTTTTACTCATCGGTTCACTTTCATAAAACAAAAATCCTACAGATTAAAACCCTTCCAATTCCGTCGACTAGAAGTCACCCTTTCAGAGAAGCGCAAGCACAGCACACTAGTGTTACAGCTAAAATAACAGATGCCATAATGTTTCTTAAAAAAGCATATCATTAAATGGTATGTGTTTGACATAATGGCCATAACGACCAATGTAAGCCGTTGTGTTGCTAAAATAGAGACTCACTCTCCGGTTGTAAAAGTCTCATACGGATTCTGTGTCAACAGGTTTCTTTTTTTAATGTCTGCTAGCTACAGTAGCAGCACTGGATAGTAAATGACCCTGATTCATGGTTCTTTTTATTGGTGAGCCTTTTTTGACAGGAGATGGATTTAGCAGGTTGCTAAATGCCTGTCTTATTTTAGATTTTTTTTTTTCATTACTTTACAACATAGTACTTTGTAATTATCTAGTAATTTAGGATTAGGCAAATTCCTGTCTGATATATTGTGAGGTTGGAAAAGGCCAAGGTCATCCATTTTTCAATTCAGACCACTTAGTCTTTAAGCTGGAGGTCAAACTGCCTGTCTCAGCTGTGTGTGTGTGTGTGTGATATTTTTCCAGACATAACCTGGAATTCCTTTTCCCTGTTTTGCACCTTCTCAAAGAAAATACAATGTACAGTCATTGTACAATGGAAATGGCCTGATAGTCTGAATATGAATATTTTGCAGTGTGTGTTTATCTTGCTCTCACACAGCAACTGTTTTTGACCCCTTTCTATCCATCAGACCCAAAGACCAGCTTGAGTAATAGTAATTGACACGTTGATCTAATAGCCATCATAACAGTCCTATTACTGAGCCAGGGAATGGCGCTCAGTGTCACCTTAACATGTGCAAGGACTGACAGTCAGCCATGATCCATAATGATCATTGTGATTTAGCCCTGCTTTCAACCCACGCCTCCAAGTCCCCAGCACCAGGAAATCATATTACCACTGACCCTGCGTTGCTTCCATTAGAACTGAGTCATTTATTAAAATACTGCCAAAGCAAAACAATGGAATTGTGGGACATTTTGATTCTATAATAGATGACTATCACCGTCCCATGAATCAATTCCAGGGTTCGTTGCTTGCAAAAAGCTTTGAATTAGATTGATCTGACCCTGATAATGCTGAAATCGATGAAGCAGCCGCCAGCAAACAGGTTTTTGAAAAGTGCAATATATTAATTGCAAGGTTTTACATTGAATCGGTAATCCTAGCTTTGCCGGGACACAGACGGGTGTGCTGTTGTCTCACTGTGAGGTCTCCAGGAAAAGCCCTTCTGACTAGCAGTAGGTAGGTGTACTGCTCTGGAGATCTGAATACAGACTCCCACTCCTAATGGGACACCTCTTTTATCTTCTTTCTTACTGCTTACAGAGAGTGAAGGGTGGAATGCACTCACACTGACATGCACACAGTGTCGGACAGACCGACAGACATATGCACACAGTGTGCTCACACAGCTCCGAGACAGTGTTTTATTTCTCTGGCTTGACTGAGAGATCTGAGGGCTCCTGTGGCGCCGTGGCTGCAGCAAACTGTCCAGCCGCTGGCTTGGGAAGCGTTCTCCAGCAGCCAGAGTGTGTGTACAGTATGCATGTGTGCCCCGTGGGCGGGTGTGTTATACACAACGTCAGGGAGTGTGTATGTCAGGGTTTGGAAGTTGTGGCAGGGCTGAATTGGTTTATATTGTATGAGTGTTTGTGTGCGAGAGCTTGTGTGTGTTTCAATATATCGGTTGCTGTGAGACAGCGAGGGGTCGAGTGTCAGAGTTGGGTGTCAGAAGTTCGTGCGAGAGAGAGGATAGGATGGGGAAGGAAAAAGTGAGACAGTGGGAGAAAGGGGGGAGGGAGAAGAGAGAGAGAGAGAGAGAGAGGGAGGCAGGCAGAGACAGAGACAGAGCAAGCTGGGTGTTGGGTGATTCTTTTGGCTCCGTCTTGGGGAGTGTGGAGCAGTGTTCGTGTCTGCGGCGTCTAGCCTAGCTCCCTGTTGTGGTGCTGCTTACACGCTCACACTAATCCTGTCATGGTCTCACTCTAAACACACACTGGAACCACCGGCCTGGTAAGATCAAAGAGTGGCGAACCCTGACATGGTCCCTCCTGAAAGCACATTTACAGGCCTTGAGTCCTGTACGGCCCAAAAGCTCTTCACAAGCTGTACATTCTGTCCGTTACCATTTAATAAATAAGAACAAGATTTCCAACAAGAAACAGCCAAGCTAGCCTAGCTTAAAATTGCCTAGCATGTTTGGTTGCACGCATATTCAACTTCCATAAATTCAGCCAAAGGAAGATGCATTTCCTTTCAATCTGGTTTCTATTGGTTTCTCTTTGCCAGGGACTTTTTCCTGCCACTGTGCCTCTGTTTGCCCTTTTGGGGCCTCCTGTCCAGCGGCACAGACAGTAATACTGTTTGGCGTTTGCTGCTATGGCAAAAGCTAAAATAAATACTGTGTACAGAGGGTCGAACATGAACACCACTTACATAAATACCATGTCTACTTGACCAGAGAATAAACAAGGAAAAAAAATCAGAAAAAGAATATTCCAGTAGAAAGTGAGAGAGAAGGATTTCACCGGCAAAGTTCAAAGTTCTCTCATTGAGAGAATTACGACAAATTAAAACTCTTTATCTGGTCTCGATCACTGCTACGACATGGGGCTATCGAGTAGCACATGGCTGTGACGTCCCACAGCTTTTTCACATTGAACTCCCCTTAAGTGCTTCCATGTTCGTGGCAATTTGTGGCCACTTTAAGATGTCTTGGCCGCTTTGTGATGCCCTGATATGTGCAAATTTCAAAAAAGGGAATTTCTTTCAATGGCTCGCCCGCAGTATTTCATCCACTGTTTGTGTCTGTCGAGAGGTCTGAATGGGATTAGCAGATCTTCTTCCGCCATTAAAAGACAAGGAGTGGCGGTGCTTGAGAAGGCAGACGGACATTATCTGTAATGCGACCACAAGAGACCATTTGGTCACTGAATTCGCATGGTGATATGTATTATGACTTCTGTCCTAAGCTTACACAGCTGTTGTGCATGAAGGAGGTGGAGCCTAATAACTTGTTACTCATGGCAAATGCCTTAGGGGGAACCTGTTCATAAATTGTCAATCCTCTGTCATTATTTAGGCTCGTTGGGATGACATATGTGGTTGTTGGACCGTAAGAGAAGATCCACATTGATCAAGTCATCAATTGACTTCCTTGCCTATTGACTAATCTCGTAACCATCACAAATCAATATGTCGGGAGTCTAGGATAGTACCTTACGCGACCACTTCAAAGTTTATTAAGTTTTACATTGACTGTGATGACAGACCATTATTACTATTCAATGGGAAATAGTTCAAATCAAGCAACATTTCTAAACCAGAATGTTATAAAGTCAAGCGTTTCGGAGCCAATTTCTTTTTGCATCTCAAATGTTCTGCAGAGCCGCAGGCAGAGATTGATGAGGATTACAATTGGATTGAATATGAACCAGAGGAGTAAATAGGCTTCTGAAAGCCAATAGCCCCATGTCTTTCGAAACAAAACCAATTCTACATCTCAGCCTCGTATCTATATAGAGTGCTGGCCAATGAGGCACCACAAGCTTTGCCAGTGGGGATCGAAAGTTAGAGACAAGGGAAAGAGGCTTGATGAGAATTTATGTTAGAATTTCCCTCTGCCAGCAGCCACTGGTGTTAGATAGCCCCTCCAATATTCCCTCTCTCTATATGTTGATAGAGAAGCGTCCAGAAAATGTGTGCATTACATGACAAAGCATTTTCCTTCTTGTGTTTTCCCTTTCATTGTTGGTATTTTTGTGGAAGCAGGCCAGAAAGAGCCTTCTGGAATGGAAACATATACTGTGTGAAACCTCCAGAGACTTTGGAGAGGAAAGGAAGAGATGCTTCTTGCAGCCACACAAAGGCTGTGTGTGTCAGAGTTTACGCTTGGCAAAAGAACATGAAGTCATGCATCAAATAATATTGCCTGCTGAAGATCAGTGTTCCAAATTGATCTTTGATGTGTAAAATGTTTGTGTTTAAAGAACAAGTCCCCCGTACTGCTGTGTGGACCTGTACTCTCTACGGACAGGGGAGATGGTCAAGTCTATTCAGTTCAAAACACCCATCTACGACCTACACTGCAACAAAGAGTATGTGCAATCTTTCCCACTTTTTACTACACAATGCTGAGCTCATTGGTAGGACTAGTTTATTGAATTGTAGAGTATTCATTAAAAGCGGTGTGGAGAAAGACCGTCAAGTCCAAGATGAACTAATGCCATTCTGGCACCAGCAAGATTTGAATACGTATTAGATCATGTTGCTTGATAAGAAATGCACTGGTTCTCATGTGTTTCTTTTGTTTGTGTATTTTGCAGATATTGTTTGCCTAAATATGATTTTTTTATTCTTTCAGGATTCTGGTTGTTGTCCTGCAAGAGAAGATAGCTGCATTTGATAGCTGTACCTTCACCAAAAAATTCTTTGTTACAAGTAAGCCACTGTGAACTCTGCGACATCTACAAGGGACTTTTTATGTGTCGTTTAACACCAGAACAAGTTTATTTTCTTTGTCACTTTCATCCATAACAAGCTAAAAGCAGGAATTCCCCTCTGATTAACTTCACACATTGTACCTCTTATCAGCTTGCAGCACACTTGCAACACAAATACACAGACATTTTAGTCAAGAAGCTTTATAAATAGCTGAATGCTATTTACACCTACTAAAAAGAGACATGGAATAAGTTCAGATAGATGAAGGCATTCGCAAACAGTTTTTATTGATATGTCAAAATATATATTTTTACTTCCCAAACCCTCTAATGATGCTAATGTCCCTATAATAATAGGAAAACAAGTCAAAGACCAAAACACATCATAAGACCATCGCTGTCCACTTAAGTCATTGACTGCAGTAAACTGCCATTAGAACCGGCTTTAATGTGTCTTGTCTTTGTCTGCCTGCCTTCCCAGTCGGTCTGGGCCACAGGAAACCAAACATACTCAATAGTTATTAAATGTTCTATTGAATGAGGCTTCCGGATTGTAACATAGAGACACGTGTTTTGGGCGGAAGAGGGGCAAGCACGATAGCATCCTGTGATGTGGGTCCTGATTTGATGAGGTGGCGTGTCTCTGTACAGTGTTGTTCTTCAGGGAGGAGATGGGGGCACATGTTTTTGCTCAGGGAAGATGTTTTAACGTTCCTCTAGACTCTCTTGAATGGTATAGACCATGGATATGCCTCTAAAATGTTATTTATTTTGAGGATAGGACTTTGGTAATAATATTTTGAGTACTCTCCTTTGCTTCACTGATTTTTCATTTTTATTTTCAAATTTATTCCATGATCCTGAGCTATTGTTTATCTT
This sequence comes from Osmerus mordax, assembly GCF_038355195.1. Classification (NCBI taxonomy): domain Eukaryota; kingdom Metazoa; phylum Chordata; class Actinopteri; order Osmeriformes; family Osmeridae; genus Osmerus; species Osmerus mordax. Next base: position 10,124,995 of record NC_090060.1, read on the forward strand.
TCACTCTGGATATTTTCACTCTGGATTTACCAGTGCTTTTGTATAATAAATTCTTAAACATTTCTTTGAGAACTTTCACGTAGACATTTGGACTTTGTTCATTCCCCTTTCCTCAGTTTATTCTCCTCCCATCCCTCCACTCTTTCTTCTCCTCTGTTCCTCCTCTCTTCACCTCTCCTCCCCTCTTCCTTCCCTCCTCTCCCCTCTCCCCACACAGGATGTGTCAGACACATGTTATCTCACTGCCTGGGCTCCCCTTGGCCTTGGAGAGGCACAAAAGGGCTTTAGCATTACTACTGTGCCTTGTGGCTTACCTCAAGCCCCAGACTCCCGCCTCCCCGGCCCAGGCCCAGGCCCAGGCTCGGCACACTAAATTACTGTCTGCCTCCATCTCATCTGCACCCTGAGCACTAAATTACTGTCAGGCTGTTCTCTTTCCCCTACACTCTACGCCACATGCACTCACATGACCTTGTGGGTGTACGTGTGTCTTGTGTGTGTGTTTGCTTAATTGTATGTTATGTGTCAATTTTTTATTGTATTGTGTGTATGTGTGTCAGTTTGGATGTGTATATACAGCATGTTCAATGTCAATGGGTTAGGATTTGTTTCTTGTCTCTATCTGCAGGCATTTATGGCAATATCCATCATGTCTACAGCTCTGTTTACATGCACATGTGTATATGTTGTGGTGACTGTTTGATGGTGGGGGATGTTACTCATGCTAATTTACTTCCTACACTTTACTTGTATTTAAACTAGTACTATTCGTCATGACTGCTGTGCATGACAGTTTACATTGACAGCAGTTTTCCCCCCTCATAGTTCATCTGCTAGGAAATTTATGTATTTATCAATAAATATGTGTTGTTTGTTGCCTTTAGTGTAACTGCTAAGATGCATGTATGTGCGTGTGTGTGTGTGTGCATGCGTGTGTATGTGTGTTTGTGTATGTATGCTCACTGCTCCCTCATGGATCAGTGTGTCTGCCAGTCAGTCAGTACAGGAGCCATGCTCACTTTATTGGGTGCCACAGACTCCATTAGGTCATGCGGCTCAAGTGAAAAGGAAAAAGACACATGCACACACACCCACGCAAACACACACACACACACACACACAAACACACACAACCTTCTGGGTCATTCCCTCGTTACCCTGTCATTAATCTTCTCAAGCAGGATACTCCTTACTAACACATTAATGGCTTAAGAGAGACTCAGACAGACAGTCATATACTCAGGGGACATGGGGCCCCAAAGAAATTGCTACCACATTAGCAAAAATCACTGATAACTAAATCTGACATACTTAAAGCAAGGGACATCTATTAGTCTTTCCCAGTGCATGCCTCAGAAAGTACAGTTTCAAAAGATAAAAATGTTTCTCATTCAAGTTCATTAATGAACAAAGTCAACCTTTTGTATTTCCAGGCTGCTACCCATGTCCTGGTCCCAACCTAAACCCGATAGCCCTCGGAGGCCGCTGGCTAGCCTATGCAGAGAACAAGGTAGGGAAGACTGCACACACACGCGTCTGCACATTTATGCACCCGAATGCAGATGTGCTTATCACTACAAGAGCATATTTACAATCCCCCCCCCCCAAATTCCCCCTCTCTAATCTGCTGAAATACACAATTCATTCCAGGAAGAGTCCACTAGAAAATGATAGCATTTGAAAATCAACAGATGTAAAGTTCTTTTTTGGGCAATTTAATGGGATTTTTCGCATTTGTGGCCCATATGAAAACCAAGTCTGCAATATGTTTAATGGATAATTGAGTCTGGTAGTTTTCTGATAACGCTGGGCCACTCAAAGTAATTGACAGATGGGGTCAGTGTTTGTGTAACCGCCTGTTTTTGGTCTGGGAAACGTTCTAGAAAATGTAAAAAATATATTTCCGATTATAAAGCAAATCTGTTTGTATGTCTCTCTCGGACGTGAGGGTTCCTACTGGGAATAACATTTCATATGGACTATTGACGATAGTTGTAATTAGTGATTCACACCTGATTCTGAAGTTATTGAATTCAAGTTGTTAATGATCCTTTGTCTGGAGCTTTTTCCCACGTCAGGTTCTTCATCTCACACTAAATCACTTCCTATCCTTCGTTTCCACATAGCTGATCCGCTGTCACCAGTCACGAGGAGGCGCCTGCGGTGACAATGCCCAGTCCTACACAGCCACCGTCATCAGTGCTGCTAAAGTGAGTTGATGTACAAGCACGCACACACATAAACCTAGGTCCTAGGTGAAAAACATCTATCGTGGTCTCTTTTGAATGTCTATGTGATTACCAACATCTAAGCTTTCATACGAGCTGTTATTAGATCCACCTTGCTTTCCTGGTGAGGGAGACACAGTTATGAGGCACTCCATCAACCCTGCTTGTCTAAAGGAGCTTTCACACAGTAATCCATCCCTCAATAGGTTTGCATTACTTCTCTGCTGGAGAGCACTGCTTGGGCTAAGTCGCTAACTGCTAACAGCCCTTTGATACCAAGCTAAATTTATGTAGCCGGTCGCTATTTTGCGCTAGCGTAGCGACTCCTCATATGGTTTCAGTCTCTTCTCATATCCACCCCGTCTCCCATAAGAGAAGCAAATTGATTTATGAAGACGGAACAACTTATTCCCCTGTTCCGTGCCCTCCCTTCTCCTTAATGAGCTCTAACGGCTAGCGTGAGAGAAGGCCCATTAACGTGCTAATGGTGGCATACATCAAAAAGAGCTACGTTGCTAAAGGGATTGCCTAGCGGAGGTAAACAAGGTTAAGGGGTCCTGAAATCCAGACATCTTGTCTGCTGTACCCATGGACGGCCTTATATAACCATATATCTCAATACACGTGTCACGGCCTCCCCTCTGGTCTGGGTAGTGACCTTCTGGCTACAACTTAACGAATAGCTGCTACCCATACCGTCAAAGTTGGGTCGGGGGTTATGGAAGGTTTCTAAAAGGAGACAAGGAAGAGGGGAATAAGTCAAATATGAACCAGACCTTTAGAGGACGTTTTTTTTTTTACTGCCACTGTATCCAAATGTAGGCTGCTTTATTCTTGCTCATGCATCAACTGTTATTTTCAGAATGGATGTAACTTTACATTTTTACTGGTCTTAACTTTTCATTTCATACACCCTTAGGTGGAAATGTGATAAGCTTTGCATGGCCTCATCGTTTTAAACACTCGAAGCACAAAGGAATGTGTGTTTGTTTTTCTGTCTGTGTGTGTGTGTGTGTGTGTGTGTGCTCTTCTGGAGACTCCTGTGTCCTCTCAGGTCCTAGCCAGGGTGTCTGACTCAAACACACCTCTGTGGCCCCGCTGAAGGAAATGGATAATGCTACTTAAGTGGAGTCTATCTCCCCCTCTACACTGTACTGAACTAATGGAGTCAGCTGTGGTTCTGTGTGTCTCTATGTGTGTGTGTCAGCGCAAAGGGCCCCAGAGAGCCTAATCAGGCATTCAGGCCAGGCAGCACTGTCAATACGGCGTGGCGCCTCGTGTTTGTCGGATTTGTGGATCCCACACACCACTCCCCCCCCCACGCTCTGCGACTCCTCCATGCCCACTAACAGACTGTCTGCCTGCGTGTGTGTGTGTAAATTGCTGGGAGCCCCATCAATTATTAAGCGCGGCGTTTGGCTCCTAATTGATCAACACTAATGTGTTTTCTAATCACTGCAGGTGGAGTTCTTAGTGCTAGTCCAAACAGGAGCCATTGATCTGTGCAGAGATTCCGGGTGGGGTTGTGGTGGACTGGTGGCAGACACAAAGACAGACACACACACACACACACACACACACACAGACACGGCTCCTGCTGTTTCAGCACTCCCCGTCATCATCAGCTGGCTGGATAGCACTGAGCAAACAGGCACTTTCACACACACACAGTCACACACACACACACACATACATAGTCACACACACACACAAGCACCCAGACGGAGTGACTGGTAGTTGTCTATTGACCACCAATGCAGCTCTCACCCAGCCGTCTATATTGACCAACACTCCAGTACTGTCTCCCTCAATGCTAAAATCCATCGCAGAACACAGGAAAGGTCTCCCATGCAAACCTCAACCTCATGTTATCTGTCAGGGACAATGAATGTTGGAACTGGACTTGTTTGAACTGGACTTTGTCCAACATTACTGTCAAATACAAAACAACTGTGTACTGATCTGTCTCTTCATTCTCCTATTTCTTCTCTTTTCTCTCTCTCATATCTCTCTTTCACCAGACTCTAAAGACAGGTTTAACTATGGTGGGCAAAGTTGTGACCCAGCTGGCTGGCACCCTGCCAGCGGGCACCCCAGACGAGGAGGGGACACCGCACAGCGCCACGCGTCGCAGCCCTCACGCCCCCGGAGTCGTCACCGTCATTGACACGCACACCGTCGGAGAAGGACAGGTATGTGTGTGTGTGTTTGACTGCTTTAGGCAATGGCATAAGTGTCAGTTTGTCCCTTGACTAAATCTATTTGTTTTTGGTTAACTAATGAATGTCTATTTTTCCCTTCACCTTCCCTTAAATCAAAAATAACTTTTCAATTGCAGTTAGAACCTTGCTTTTAAACCACTGTGGCTACCCAGAAATGTCTTCCAGGTGGCCAAACCCCATCCCTTGGTTTAGACAAACACACACAGACACAGCAAAGGTTAAATCGGTGTACTTTTTAGCAGTTCATATTTTCCCACCTTCGTCAAGTTCAACCTCAATAAACACACCTCCCGGGTTATTCTGCGGATCGCTGGGAAAGGGGAAGAAAACCTTCCAGGCCAAACCTTTTTCTGCCACCCGTGTACATATGTGACCTCACACCTCACGGACACATTCAAAGGTGTGATTGGATTTGCTTGCGTACACGTTTTCACAGCTTGGGGTTTTTGCTACCATGGTTCTGTCTGTTTTTAGCAGTGGGTTACATGAAGGGGGGAAACGTGCTAGGTAAATACTTGTGGGGGGTGGGGGTGTTGTATGAATGAAGGAGTAGTTGCGAAGCACGCCAACAGCAACCTCACAAGACGTTAAAAGGCACTTGTGCTCGTCAGCTTCCTGTCGTGAGAGCTCCGCCTTTTTCCCACCCTCTGTCTCAGCTCCCTCCAAGAAACTGAACAGGGACAGAGTAAACAGTGAAATACATTTTCTGGACTAAATCTCAGTACTTTAACACCTACACGTCATAGTTGGAACTCCCTGCTTCTGATCTACAACCAGAAAACCAAGTGTGAGAAGCAGAAACGTCACCCGCATTGCAGCATTTAGCCTACATTTGAAATCCCACTTAAAACTGACTTGAAAGGACGAGGGAATATTAGTGCCACCATCCGTCCCACTGTGCACATGGGGCTGTCCGTTCAAGCCTAGCCACCCCTGGTGCTCATCGTGCCCCCTACACACACACACACACACACACACACACACACACACACACAGTGCTCCTGGAAGCCTGGACCCCCAATCCCTCAGTGGCACGCCTGCACTGTGTCACCAGACATTTCGCAGTAACCCTACACTCAACCAGGAGCAGGGGAGAGACAGAGAAAAGAGACGAAGGGGTGAGCGGAGAGAGGAGGAGGAGGAGGCGAAAGAGGAGGCGAAAGAGGAAAAAATGGGCATTTCATTGTGACTTCAGCAAATAGTTGTGTCCGATGGCTCGGGATGAAGTCATGATATGATTGGTTTCTCAACCCGGTCACTCTAACATTGGAGCACCCTCAGTCTTGTTGTTTGTCCACCTCTTGTGTGGGGGAAACATCTTGTTAACTGTTGTTCTCTCTCTCTCTCACACACACACACACACACACCTCCCCTTACTCCTGTGTAATAGGCTTACCCACCAGAGCCAGCCCTGGTCCGACACTAATTCTCTTTTCAAAGGGCTCCAGCAGGATTCCCTCACAGAACAACATTGTCTGCCTGCGCCATAATAAAAGGGATCTGGTTTATGTCACCCAGCCGTTTCTTTCTTTTTCTCCTCCCCTTGTTCCTTTTTCTCTCTCTTTCCCTCTGGTGTAAAATGAAGGCCTTCGTTGCTGCTGGCTGTTTTCTGTTTGGACCAGCTCTTATTAAAACAGTTCAACCCCACTAGTCCTTCCTGCAGCACTGGGGCCAGATCTGACACTGCTCTCTGTCTCTCTCTCTCTCTCTCTCTCTCTCTCTCTCTCTCTCTCTCTCTCTCTCTCTCTTTCTGTCTCTCTTTGTCTATCTCTGTCTCTATCTCTGTTTTTCTCTTTCTTTCTGTCTCTTTGTCTCTCTGTCTCTCTCTTTCTGTCTTGTCCCTCTCCATCTATCTTTTTCTTTGCTGCTTTCTCTTTCCTATTTTCCTTCTCTTTCATGCGTGTTCTCTCTCTGTATTCCTTTCTCCCTCTCCCTTCCTCCTTGCCTCATGTATGGGCTTAGTTCTAATCTCTGTTCATGACCTAAGTTTATATCATATACACAGACACTGGGAGACACTCAGTCGAGTTTCAGGCGGTGTCCGTTTACTAAGCTGTACAGAGAAAATACAATTTCTGGTGAACCGATGTGTAAACTAAGTGGGTGAATTGCTCTTTCATAAGAGGATATTGTCTATCCACAAGGGGGCAATACTCATTATCAGTATGATTTTTGACTCTTAGTTTTTCTGCACGCAGACCTTCAGACTATCAGCATAGTATGTACATGGTGCTGTAGGCACCAAAGTCATCACTCTGATTTTTTGTCCGTCATCTTCTGGTAAGCAGTGTGTCATGGGGGGGAAGAAACAATATGTTTAGTGGCTAGATAGAGTATTCATATGGAACTTTGGAGATCTTGGAAAGTCCCATTGTGGGAATGTTTTGGCTGTGGTGCGTGACTGTGTGTGTGGTGTTCACCTTTCAGGTCCTGGTGAGTGAGGATTCTGATGGAGAAGGAGTTGTGGCCCATTTCCCAGCCCACGATAAGCCCATATCCTGCATGCAGTTCAACCCCAGTGGTGAGTACACAGAGCACTTGCAACACACACACACACACACACACGTGCATGTAAAAACACAAGTGTTTATGTTGGACCGAGAATACCAATCTGAAGGTTACTGAAGTAGGCCATGAAGTTTAAGGGCTAGTCTGGCAGTTCCAAGGCAAATGAACGATTTAGAGGAATTGAGGCTTGAAAATACATTTTTGGGGAGTGTGTGAAGTTCTGTGTCTCTTATGTGGCTGTGCTGTCCCCATGGTAACCCTTGCGGGGGGACTCCAGGGTAGGGTGTGACTGGGCCTGTGATGTGGAGAAGTGTGTCTGATGTGTGTGTTACTTGTTGAACGTTTGTCATTCTCCCTCTGTGGATTGAAGTGCCACTGTTACTGCAGGACTTGGTTGACCGAGTGGCCTCCATTGTGTGAAGGCTGCAGGTGAGCCCAGCCCCAGGCACTTCTCTCTCTCTCTCTCTCTCTCTCTCTCTCTCTCTCTCTCTCTCTCTCTCTCTCTCTCTCTCTCTCTCTCTCTCTCTCTCTCGCTCTCGCTCTCGCTCTCTCGCTCTCTCGCTTTCTCTCTCTCTCTGTCTCTCTGTCTCTCTCTCTCTCCCCCTCTCACTCAGACACACACACACACAAAACAACTATGAACACGGACCTTTCATTTACTCACATACTCACACACACACACACACACACCACTGGCTAGGGACGCAGGCCTTTCACTTACTCATACACACACACACACTTTTTGACTGGCCTTGATGTCTAGCCGACACCCTTAAGAGCCGCCCTGGGTGTATGAAGTATTGGGTTCCGCTCATCTTCTCACTCATAAGAGGGCTATCTTGAGTCTGGAGTGTCTGTGTCTGGGGTCAGCCCCCATAATTCATCTGACATCCTGTCGTCTGTGTCACAACACGGTCTCAGCTGGTTAAAACACAATGTAAACCATCCATGCCATTCTCTACCGTCACTCTCTGTCTTTCCTAGACCTCTCTTCTTTTCTCTCTTTCCCCTCTCTGCCTTTCTTTCTCTCTTTGATTTTCTTTCTCTTTATTGTTCCCCTCCCTTCAAATGGTCTTCAGTTTGAGCCAGAGTGTCTTAAACCTGCTTCACTCTACACCACGCTGTGTCCTGGCTTCTTTTGTGTGTGTGTGTGTGTGTCTGAGGGCCTGCTGGAAGTGCATGTAATAAAAAAGCTGCTGAAAGATGGCGCTCACTGTGACCTCCAGTTCCACTGGAATTCTTCACATGCTTAGGCTAAAGACTGAACGGTGCTCCTCCAAGGAAAAGGGTCATATTGAAGACAGAGGCACCAGTGTCCACACACACACACACACACACACACACACACACACACACACACACACACACACACACACACACACACACGTTAGCACTGTACTTATACAAAACAACATTGTACTTACACACTCCAGCACACACTACACACACTTACTAAGTTCTCATGCTTACACTGATATTCTATCTATGAGCTCTTGGCTCATGAGTCATGAGTATCCAAGACAATGACCCTGGCATCCATTGCAGGCTGTTCCCCAGGGGAGCACCAAATTGTGTATGTGTGTGTTTTTGTGTGTGTGTGTGAAGTGAAGTGAAGTGAGAATTGATCAGAGAATGTTGTTAGACTGTGCTATGTGGAGGTGAAGATGAGACAAAATGTTTCTACTCTCTTCACCTTCCCTCCCTCCCTCCTTCCCTCCCTCCCTCCCTCCCTCCCTCCCTCCCTCCCTCCCTCCCTCCCTCCCTCCCTCCCTCCCTCCCTCCCTCCCTCCCTCCCTCCCTCCCTCCCTCCCTCCCTCCCTCCCTCCCTCCCTCCCTCCCTCCCTCCCTCCCTCCCTCCCTCCCTCCCTCCCTCCCTCCCTCCCTCCCTCCCTCCCTCCCTCCTCTCGCTCTCTTTCCTTCTTCTCATTTACACACAAAGGCACACAACACACAAAGTATCAATAAGAGCTCTCGGCATATGAGTCATAGCTTCTCAGACAATGACCCACACATCCATAGCACACTGTTCCCTGGTAAACACCCGATTAAAACTAGAAGGACAGGGCTTAAACTCTGTCAGACTCAGGGTTGATGAATCAGGCTCTGAACGCAGGGTTTTATGAGCGTGCCTGACGTTTATGGTATTTCAAAATGCCAAAGATTTGAGATCGTACCTCGCTGGTGATGGATACAGGAATTAGGCTGGCTTGATGTAGACCAGCATTTCAGTACGCTACTCTTGAGATTTAGCAGCAGCCGTAAAACAGTGGAGAAACAACGCATGCATACTCCCGCGTGCTCAATGTCTGGGCTAGAGGTTTCATCCTGGTTGGAGAAGGGCTTATCTTGATCTGCAGTATACGGTTTGCCTCCAATGTCCAAGGCCTACTGAATTGAACAGCGGAATTGATTTGAGACATCGTACCAGATCTGTGATACCAAACCTCACAAAACTAAGACTGAATAACCATCATTAATACATAGATAATACAAAATACAAGTTAAGAAGCTGCATGGTGAAGGGCTTCTTGTCTGCCCCTTTGTGACCTGGCACAAACACCTCAAGGGGGCGCACATGGTTCACCGAGGTTCCCTTGCGTCAACCTTTGCCCCATAACTCTGTGGAGCCGGATTGAACAGGAGATAAAGATCATGGTTCCAGCGCTCTGGTCAACCGCACAGCTACGGTCAACCGTGACCGCCTTTCATCTTTATGACCAAGGTTCAGAGAGAAAGCCTTCACTGTAAAACGGACCTCAACACACAATCCCACCTCCATTCACAACATATTGGGTCTTTAACTCCAGGAAAGCTTCGGGGGCCAACTTTCAATTAGGTAAGAATGCCGTCAAAACGTTTTGGTGGCTGTGGGAGATTGGGTGGGCGTTCAGTAAAAGGGACCTAAAGTTACACGTATCTGTTCCAGAAGAACCCACAACGTCATGTTCACAGAAAACAACGTTGTACTCCCTGCCTCACCAAAGAAAACGACCCCCCCACACACACCCGTCTCTAGACAACCCTCAAGTCAACAAGCCAACAGCCCGCCAGTGCCCGTTCCATTACTCTGCCCCAGCTGTGTGTTTTTAGATAGCTGAGGGGGTGCTCTCGACACCCACACACACACACACACCCGCACCTGTCTGACCTAACTCCCAAATAACGTTATGTGCCCGTTACCGCCTAATTGCAGAACCGCTCATAAGTGTTTTGAATGATTATGTTGGTCGGGCACCAGAGGAGCTCCCCTGGAAAACAAACAAGCGGCCCTCATTTTGGTCCGTTAATGAGATCAGGATGAATGCTTGCCGCAAGAGGTCCTCACTAGCATGCTATCATTTGGGACTCTTTAATCATTAAGCCGTCCGCATGATCAAAAAATGTCTCTGGCCTTGTTGTCTTAAGTACTGCTCGTTTCCAGGACGGACAGAAAAGGAGCCTGTAGTTGTCCTGAAACCGTGGTTGCCTTCAAGCTGCCCTGACTGGCCCAAGATGAACTATTCCAGAAGCTCAGTAAAAAAAAGAAAAAAAGTGTATGTTTATGTGGGTGCCTACGTGTCTGTGTAAATGTGCAAGTGTGTGTGTGTGTGCGTGCTGGAGGCCAGGGAGTGTTACCTCTGTGATCTGGGCCTGTATGTGGCTCCCTCCACTGTGGTCAAGTGGAGGACACCCCCCCCCCCCTAGAACGTCTAAAGCCCCAGCATGAAACAATGCCATGACTGGATGCGTCTGGAAAGTCCAGAGCCTGCTCTCCCCGGCTGTTATGTAACAAACCCCAAAGGCCTGTGTATGTTGGACTCACAACAGAGACGAGGGGGGGGGGGGGGAGGGGTGGGTGGCGGTGGTGGGGAGGTGGCGCAGCCAGGCCGCGGACGGTGCAGTTTTGGGGCGGCTGGCGCTCTGTCACTGTGGCGTCTCTGCTTTCTATTCCTAGTGGTGTAATTAGAGGACGGCGTTGAAGGCGGTCGTGGAGCGTTCCTCTGAACAGCTGCAGTGTGTTGTGTGTGAGCTGTGAGTGTTTTTCACCTCCTCGCGCCAACGCTCCTTGACTTTGGTCATCGTCTCGAGTCGCGGGTCAGATAGCACTGTGTGTGTGTGTACGTGTGTGTGTGTGTGTGTGAAAGAGAATGCATGTGTGTCTGAAAAGGGGATTGATCAGAGAATAGTATCAGACTGCTGTATGGCGATGATTAATAAACGACACACAATGTCCCTCCACGCTTCACCTCCCTCCCTCCCTCCCTCCCTCCCTCCCTCCCTCCCTCCCTCCCTCCCTCCCTCCCTCCCTCCCTCCCTCCCTCCCTCCCTCCCTCCCTCCCTCCCTCCCTCCCTCCCTCCCTCCCTCCCTCCCCCGAGGCTGCACCTTCATGTACCTCAGAGAATAGAACAGCTCTTAAAGAGAGGCAACATGTATCTCTCTCTCTTTCCTTCTCCATCTCCTGCTGTCTCTCCTACTGTCTTTCTCATTCATTTCTCTTTCTGTTAAATCAATTGATATCACTCGTGTACACTAGGCAACCTCCTCGTCCATACATTCTTATGTAACCCCCTCCCTTCTTCCCTATTTTTTTTGCCTTTCCAACTCACACACACACACACACACACACACAGCCTCTCGTGCACACTCTCTTGTACAGTGCACTGTTAAACCTTTCTGACATTGAATTCCCCACACCTTACTACAGCACTCCAACCAAGACTTTATAATTGAGCTTCAAGACAGAAGTTTTGGAATCTCTTCAAAGTGTGTCACACAAGGCCTGAGCCCATCTCATGCCACGCTGCCATGTCCCACCAAAACCCCAGCCCGTGTTTAGCAACACAGCGCCGTAATGAATAGCCTGTGGAATGGGCCGTGACTGTGGAGAGCAGCGGAGCAGCTGTGCCGTGATGAAGATTCTCTGCGGTGTCATAACTCTGTCCCCGCGTCCCACTGATGTGTGAGAGGGAGCGGACCCCCAGCTCAAACCCCCACATCCCACACACACATGCTGAACACGAGGGAAGACACCCTGCGCTCACCAGCGGCCGTACACACGCACACCAGCCCCGCTCGTTCAGCATGAAACGAGCTGTGTCTTCGCACGGAGCTAGTAATTAGCCCTCGCGGCTCCCCGCCTCACTGATTTACGCCTGAAGACATGCCTCAGACGATGAGCAGGCGGCCGTGTTGGGGTCTTTTCTAGGTTCTGTGTGTGCGTGTGTTTGTGCCTGTAAGTGTCCAGACAGCTGTGTGTTGGTGCACATGCCGTCTGCGTGCTTTTTAATGCCGTTCTTGCTAACCCAGGGTGTGGTTGTGTGTGTGTGTGTGTGTGTGTGCAGTTCTGCCCAGCTGTGGGGCTGTCCACTGTGACACAATCAGTCTGGATTAGGGAGCGACCACCCCCTCTCATCCCCCAGTCCCAGGGTGGGGGCCAGGAGTCGGTGCCCTTTCCCTTCCTGCCCACGACTCACCAAGGGGCGAACACGGGCATTAGCGAAGCGCCTCTAGCTCCGCATAAGCTCCATTTCATAATGGCATTAACCAAATCTGATGATCTATATAGTTCCCCCTAGAGAGGTCTGTCATAATCTATGTAATACTCTCTCTCTCTTTCACTCTCTCCCTGTCTCGCTCTCTTTCATTTGTTCTCTCTTTCCTCTCTCTTTATCTCACTCGCTACGAGTAGACTGCAGTTTTCTGAGCTGTTCAAATCTCCCGTGATGATTGTTTTGGTTCCTGTTCTGATGCTGAGGGCGGCTGGGGCTGGGGCTGGGGCTGGGGCTGAGGCTGAGGCTGGGGCTGGGGCTGAGGCTGGGGCTGCCTCTCTGGGGCTGCCTCTCTGGGGCTGCCTCTCTGGGGCTGCCTCTCTGGGGCTGCCTCTCCGTCTGTCCAGCGTCAGCCTCAGCCGGAGGAAGCCAGTTGGCCCGGAGCTTTCCGCTCATGTGATCTGTTCTCACTCTTTCAGCCTGTCGTCTTTGCTTCTTTTTCTTTCTTTTTCTCGTGCTCAAAGCCAAAAGAATAATTTTCTTGGCCTTCCGCCCCCAGCTCAATTGCCTTCAACTTGTTTGTGACTGCTATTTATTGTTGTGTGTGTGTGTGCCTTAGTCTCTTAAAACAGTGAAAGTAGAACTGAAGAAGCAGAAAGGAACATCTCTGCCGTTTATTCCTGTTATGAGAAGATTATGAATATTTTGACCAAACAGTTATTTCTTCTGCCGGGTTCCCCGCACACAGTACAAGATCTATAAATATTTTTGTTTGAGGTCAGATCAATCCAACTGCAATAAATGTATATGCCTCTACATGACTAACATCCCTAAGGTGACCTGTTCAGCCATCTAACGGACTGAGCCCTCTGAGTGGCGCTTGTATGAAGACACACTCTCTGAAAGCTGGTGCTGGCCCTGGCTAGTTTGATGGTGTTTCCATGCCGAGCTGGTTAAACTGGTGCTGCAGCGTGCTGGGGAGTCAGGGGCCTCAGACCTGAGGCCTGTAAAACCACATGGAGATCAGAGAGAGAGGGAGGGGGAGGGCGAGGGGGAGGGAGGGAGAGGGAGGGAGAGGGAGACTGGGCCAGTGACCACGCTCAAGGTCTTAGTGGAAACATCAACCCATACCAAACCTCCTGAATCACCCACACAACCTACTCCCTTAATTCCAGACCTCCACCTGACACCCACACACACACACACACACGCGCACACACACGCACACACACACACACACACACACACACACACTAGACACTCCAACAACTAACAATGTCTGATTGTTTTTGGAGGGGGAGGGGGGGGGGGGGGGGGGGAGTGTGTGTGTGTGTGTGCGCACGTTAAGCTTCATGCTCCTGGGATTTGGGTCGAACATTTGTTTTGCAGGCTAGTTTGTGACAGTGTCTTTCCCAGTAGTGTAAACGAATACCAACCCTATCAACACACACACACACACAATTTTACAAAACAGCTTGTCCCCCACACACCTCCTCTGGATCCAGCAGCACCGCGGGGAGGGCACTGGGAAATCTGATCCGTGGAGACGAACATTTGAGAGGATTCATTAGCTAACAGAACACTCTCAGAAATAAAGGCAAACATTTAAATGGAAGGAGATTACTGGAGGGGCGACTGTCTGTTTGCAGAGAAAAGGATTAAAGCTTTTTATCATCGGTCGCTGCTCGCCTCTGCAGTCCCAGCTCTTTATCTGGAGATTGTGGTTCGCCACAAATTTGTTTCGGGAGCTTTTAAACATGGAAACAAAAGGGGTTTGCCTAATCTACTGTGAGAACGTGTTTATTCAGATTTAGAAGCAAAAAACACAAAGACACACACATACACATTACAGCATGGACACATACACCCAGTACACATGCACAGAATGTACACTGCAGACGTAAAACACACAGTACACAATAAGTGTAAAGTGATGTGAGGGTTAGGATGACTGATTTAGATTGTGCCTCTTGGACTCTCATTCTTGACAGCAAAGAGGGCGGTGCCAGTCGACTTTGTGGTGGCGAGGTAAGGAACGCCGAGCAGTGCAAACACACCCAAGCGTTCCATGCACAGATGATGGATTTAAGTGTAGCTCGCCACTTAAAATCTACCGAGATAATCTAGTACTGACCGCTTCTCACTTTCAGCCACGCTCCATCAGTTTGGCCGCCACCCACAGGCCCTGCTTGGCCAGTAAGGCGGCGTGTCTTGAAAAGGCAGACAGGTTTTGCCTTGTTAGTGGGCTCCACCAACATCTTAATATTCAACTAATGGCAGCCTCTCGGCGAGGTCGCACCACCACACACACACACACACAACACACACACACACACACATGCACAGATACACACCACGTACACACACACGCATACACAGTCACACACCACACACACACACATATATATGTATATACACACACACACACAATCTATTAATATATGAGCTCAGCTCACTGGTGGTCTGGCTGTGATGCAGTTAGAAAAACACACTCCTCGGTTTCACCCCACTGTAGATCAAATGAACCGTAAGCACCTTTTCCCCTCCCTCCCTCCTTCACCCTCTCCCTCCCTCCTTCACCCCTTACCTCCCTCGTTCATTCTCTCTCTCCCTACAAACGCTCCCAGAGTGAATTGTGGATGTGGTTTTGGGAGTTAAGAGTGCTTGAGCAAGCCAGTCCAAGCCAGAGCGGTTGCAGTCCATGCCAGCTGTGCCATGCTAAAGGCTCCATGCCAGCTGTGCCCGCTCGTGCCAGGCCCTGGTGCCAAGTGCAAATAAAGCTTCTCCACTGCAAGATGGCTGTGAAGAGATGGTGGTGAGTGTCAGGACAAGGGGGAACGTGCCCACACTTGTACCCAGCCTCTACACCCACCATCGACCATCATGGAATCTGTACCGGTCATCACGACGGTCAACAAAACACCAAAAGAGAGAAAAAACAAACAACAAAAAAACACGTTTGACCATCCACCCTTGCTTCCTCTATCCCTCCCCCCTCCTTTTCTCTATCTATCCCTCCATTCAATCTTCTTTTCCACCTCATTTAACCCTTGTGCTGCCTTCGGGTCACATGACCCAAAGGTTCATAACGAACCATCGTTGTGTTTACCCAATTTTACCCAATACAAAAACAAATACAAATAATTTTCTTTTAACTTTTGCAATGTGGGGGGTCTGAGACAGCCCAACGGTTAAAAGAAAATGCTTCACTTTTTTTTTTATGCGGTAAAGTTGTCGCAATACGACGGCGGGTCACAATGACTGATGGGTCAGAATGACCCGACGATAACACACGGGTTAAGATGAGTTTGTAGAAGCCTCCTGGTCAACAACAAAAACTCCCCTTTCTAAAGAAAGCAGGTGAGGCTTCGGGAGTTTCCTCGTAAAAGACAAACAGCATATCGACCATTTGGTGAACTGTGTGTGTGCGTAACGTGTGTGTGTACATGCGTGTGCCCCCCTCTCTCTTTTGGTTATCTTGATTTTTGGGGTGGTGAGGCGAAAACAGGGGGGGGGGGGGAGAGAGAGAGAGAGAGAGAGAGAGAGAGAGACGTGTGGCCTCGGGACCCAGTGAACTGAGCCTGGTCTGGGACAAGTGGGTGGCTTTGATGTGTGGCCGGAGCCCACTTTACTGCACCCCTGTGAAGGCTTTCCGCCCGCTTTCATAAACACCTCGATAAGCCCAGCACGGACGCAGTCAACAGAGACAGCCATACACACACCCACTCGCATACACACACACTCGTATACACACACAGTATGCACACTCACTCCAGAATCAGCAACACACAAACAAGCACTCCCAACAGCTAACCCTACAGATGAAACCGCCACAGTGATGGATACTCCACTGGTAGTGAGTTGCTCTCATTTGTTCAGAAGTCTATGCGTCCCTTGACACCAGAGCTCTCTGATTCCCCAGTGTCCTCCCTTTTAAAGTTTACACATGGTTATAATTTGAGATTTCCCCTTTTTTTGAAAGCTTTCTGGAGCCAAGTGTTGTTAATTAGAAAGGGGACTTGTTTTGTTGCTGCCCTTTGTGTTGCCAAGTGGGAGACCTCATCGCCTGCTTCAATTCTCTACCCCCCTCCCTCTTTCTTGCTCTATCTATCTCTCTCTCTCTCTTTCTGTCACACACAAACACTATTTCTCTCTCTCTTTTTCTCTGTCACACACACACACACTATTTCTCTCTCTCTGTCTCTTTCTCAATCTCTTTCTCTGAAAAAATGCAGACCCGGCTACTATGGAAATGAAACATCCTCTCACTATTAATGGGACTGAACAGATGTTTTGTGTTTGCACGGTTAGGGACGTGACAGAAAGTCTGTAGCAAAACAAAACAAGAAAATAAGTCCTATAGTGGTCCAGAAAGAGAGTGAAGGAGACTTGGTATTCATGGAAATGATTATATCACTGGCCTCACGTCCATGTGGACGCATGTCTCACACACATGGCAAATTAGAGGTTCTCACTTAGCTTCGGCCTAGTGTGTGTGTGTGCGTGCCAACCCGTTTTCATACGAAAACGTTGTAAATAACACTTCGCCCTCTGGGACAAGGTGTTATAAATAGGATGTGTCAGCCGGTGCCTCTACGGCTTCACGTTTTCCCCAAAAGATCTTTTACAGCGGCCATGGCTCGCCCGCCGACCAGCGAGCCTCCTTTTTAATTTGGGCTTCCCGCGGGCTAACCGACTGACGCCTCTCGATGAGGGCCTCTGTATTTCAACAAGGCCACAAAAGCCCCAGCCCGGGGCACTCGTAGCGCTGGGCCCAGAATTGCTTTTTTGGAGTAAAGAGCGTACCATCAGCAGAAGCCTGGGCCCAAGCCTTATCTGTCAAAGACTCCAGCCAGTCACATGTTGGCGCAGTGGGCGGGATGGACTGATGACCAGAGAGGGAGGAAGAAAGAAAGAAGGGTGGGTGGGTTGGTGGGAGAGAGGGAGAGAGGGAGAGAGGAAGCTCCCAGATAAACAGACCGCAGCGCCTCAACTCCTAATCACCCCGCTTCCGTTTCCAGCCTCTATAATTAGAAGGGCCCAGTCTTTTCCATGTAGTCCCAGTTGACGCAAATGCTTCTTGTGGCTTGGCACCTCATTTGGGGCGTGGTTTTTTTTCCCTCCAGTTTATGGGCCAGGGCCTATGCTTGGGTTTTTGGTCGTTCTGATACAGCATGAATAGCTAACCGCCGTCTAATGCTTTGGCCCGCTGCCTTTTTTCTTCTTCTTCCCCTCTCCTTTCATCGTCTTTGTCGCCCGTCCAATATCTGCTTCCCTCCCTCTTCTGAATGCCCTCCCTCCTCCACTCATGCCTCCTTCCTCCACCTTTAGGCCATCTCCACACCTAAAATACAAGGGGTGATGAACATTTTTGGATATACACCTAGAAATGTTGGAGTAGATTGTGTTGAGATCATTTTGTCCCATGTTCTTCTCCCTGGAGGGGAGTCTGTTCTATCCCACACACACGTGCTGCTGAGGTCCTCTAATCTCATGCCATTCCAACCCTCCTCCGCATTTGAGATGCCACCCAATAATGTCTTCCCACTAATGAAAACCTGCTGCAATCTAAAAGATACAACGGAAAAAATATGAAAATGACTAATTACTCTCCTGTCGAGTGAGTCTGTGGGCCGAGGCCTGGAGTGCTGTGCTGCTGGCGGAGTATAAAGGTTTCAGCTTTTGGAGACTGTTTTTAGGGCTCTGTCGAACTCTGCAGTGCATAGACAGCCCGTTTAGATTTTGGGTTTGTTCTGGTGTGGTTTGTTGAGTGTGTTGTTTACAGTAAAGGCCTATACTTTCTGGAGTTTGACGAACTTCAAATAAAACTGGCCAGAAATGAATGGTCCTGTCAGCGGAGGTTGCACTTGAGCTGCACTGTGGTCGTGTGATGAAACAGGGACACATACTCACACACACACACACCTCCCAGTCCTTCCAAGAAGAGGACAGCATGGGTTATACTTTCAACCGGGGAACAAATTATGATGTTAGGGATAACGTTGCGTTTTACGACTACAACAAACGATAGCTTGCCTATTTTAAAGGGGTGGTTTGTTTGTTTAAAGGCATGGTGGCGCTGATACGTCCAACTTTGTTGGATTTGTCTGTTTTTGCATGGTCCAGTGGTTTTATTATTAACTACATTCCAATGACCCTTTTTCTCAAGTAAAATGGCTTCAGTTGTGGGTGAGGTTTTAGTTTTATATCCATTAGCCTAAATACTGTAAATGTAGTATTGGTGAATTAAATTGTTTTGTTACCACTGCGTTGACATAGGCGCATATCTGAAATGATCCTTCATTTAATTATGAAGATAAACCATGCCATTGCAAAAAACGTAACTTTTTGGTTATATTGCCCGCTCATGTTTTATCCTTCATGCCCAGGACAGACACTGTGACAGTGCTAGGTCAAAAAAAACTCCTCAACATAGTATTATTCATCATTAGTATCCTGTGAAAGGACCAGGTGCCCAGTGTGTGTCTCAGCTGACCAGCGCTCCCTCTCTCACCAGGCATGCTGCTGGTGACGGCCGACACGCTGGGCCATGACTTCCACGTCTTCCAGGTCCTCACGCACCCCTGGGCCTCGTCCCAGAGCGCGGTGCATCACCTCTACACCCTGCACCGCGGGGAGACGGAGGCAAAGGTAAAGGCTCACGCACATTCACGTACACACTCCAGCATTACAGTGCTTTGAGCACACACCCGTAGGAAACTGTATTTTGTTTATTTCTCCCGATGGAACTTAGTGTTTGTTATATTTGAAATTGTGCATGTGGAGTCGGGCCACCCGCGCCTGTGTTGCCTGTGTATCATTAGAGCTCTAGACATGCATCTTAAGCTGCTCTTTGATCATGGCTGCAGCCTGTTTTGTCTCTAAACCTTGTCATTGAGACAACCCTGGAGAGCTTCAATAGGGTAATGCTTTACAGAGCAGAGGAGCCCTGTGGCTCATACCATCCCGAGCTTCTCTGCTCAACATGAAGACTACTGCGTGCCACTATGTGTGAGGCGTAGGAGCATGGCTCCTCTGAGGGCGTGTATTTGACTGCACACACACACACCACATCCAATCAAACACAATGTGCCAGGGTGTGTGATCCTCTACTGTGTGTGTGTGTTTATACCACTGGGTGTAAGTCCAGTTGATGTTAGGGGGTGGAGAACACAAACAGGATGGGGTGTGACCTGGGTTTACACTCTCTAATTGATATGAAGGATGATTTAGCAGCCACGGCCAGCCTCGTTACATTCTCACTCAGCTGCAAAGCTCAATTCCTCACAGCTGTCCAATGGCAGCCTCCCCCCCCCCCCCCCCAAATCGATTCATGGGGGTCCAAAGAAAACACTCTTTTAAAGAGCAGAGACAATTTGTAAGAGAAATAGGGCATGGCGAGTTTCAAACAACATTCACTCTCTCATTCAGTTAAATGGCCTGTGTGTTTTCCTCGCACAGTAGTTGCACAGGCAGTTTCTCCCTCTCACTCTCTCTTCTCTCTCTCTCTCTCTCTCTTTCTCTCTCTCTCTCTCTCTCTCTCTCTCTCTCTCTCTCTCTCTCTCTCTCTTCTCTCTCTGTGTCTCTCTCTCTCTCTCTCTCGCTTTCTTTCTGTCTGTGTCCCACCCTCTCTCCCTCTCCTGAAAACATACACTCTACATACTCTCACCCGCTTCTCTCCCTCTCTCAGCTTCTATCTCTAATACAAACAATCTTAACAGTGTTACAAGGAGGGATGGCCCTCTCATTTTCTCTCTCTCTCTCTCTTTTCCCTCTATCTCTTCCTCTCTTTCTAACTTCATTACATTTATTAAATTTTGAGGTAAACTCAAGCCTACTTTTGAGCAACGTCCACCATTAAAGTTCTCTCTGAAGTTGTGGACCAATGTATCTGCTATCACAGGAGGCATCTCACTTACATGCTTGCACACGCACACACTTTTTCTCTTTGTCCGACATACACACACCCAATGCATGGAGCCAGAGGAGATTTGTCGCACCCTAGACGAGACTCTTCCTGTCTTCCTCCCCTGAGGAGAAAAACTCACAAAACTGGACAAGCAAAAACATGGCTGAGCTGTATCTCTTAATCTGTCCTACAATGCCTTACAACTCACTTCCATAGCAAAGAGTTCCTATACGCTAAAGGCTGATTGACAGGGCTTGGTCTGTGTAGTATGGATTTACTGCTCACGAAAGATTTGTGTTTCAGAGGCACATGCTTGTGGCTGTGGCCTCATCATGTTCCCCTTTTTTAATCAGTATTCCTTTACACACGGCGGTCCTGGTCCTTGTCAGATACTGGTCCTGGTCCTTGTCAGGTCCTGGTCCTTGTCAGGTCCTGGTCCTGGTCCTTGTCAGGTCCTGGTCCTTGTCAGGTCCTGGTCCTGGTCTTGGTTCTGTCACCGGCACTGTAGATGCAGGAAAGTAGGAGCTTGAGTTGAGGGTAAAAGCCAGTATTGATAGATGAAGAGAGGCAGGAAAGGAGAGAGAGAGGGGAAAGATGGGAAGTCAAATTCCAACAGAGAGCGCCCGTCCAAAAGAACGTATCCCCCGCCGTGTCACAGCAGGGAAAGCCAAACTCCCCACTTAGTGCTGGAGCATGCGGCCTGCATCCTCTGGTCTCACATGACACGCCAGGGGGAACAGCTGCCGGGGGCCTTAAAAGCACTGGAGCCACGGGAGAGTTCAGCTTTCCTCTCCGGTCAGTTGAAGTGTGGGTATTAAAGAAACTAAACTGCTCTCTCCTGCCAGGCCAGACATATGCATTACCACTGAGACTGAGACAGGTAACTTTCTTAGAGAGCATTTAAGGTGCTCTATTAAGTTATTAAGGACTGGACATTTGTTGTGTGTGCGCGTGTTTGTACCTGTATGCTACAACATACAGTATCATATCAATAATAGATGCAATATACACATATTGCATTGGAAAAATGTGAATCAGTTTAGCAATTTAGGTGAAAAGTAGAAAAATGTACATTAATTTCTGAATATTGGGTATTCTGGGTATTTTCTTGGCACTTTAATGACAGCGTGCACTCAAACTGGCATGGACTCCACAAGTTTGTCTTATCATGCTGGGATCATCGGGTTTTGCAGAACTTTGCAAGGAGCTTTGTTTTTTTTTATTTTTATTTTGTTTTTTTATAAATGTCACAGAGTGCTTGACTTTCTCTGTCTTCAATTCCCCCTTTCGGTGTTCAGTGTGATCTCAGACATTTGGACCCTACTACATACAGTATATTTATTATACAATATGTATATTATACAGTCTATCTGCTGTTTAGTTTAACTCAGCAGTCTGTCCCATAGTATAATGAAGTGATGAAAGTGTTTTTGATGGGCAGCTTGGGAGGTTGTATTTGCTCTAGAAGAACTAATATTTACCTGTGGGAGCCGGAGACCCTTGTAAACACCAGTAGTGTCACGTTTGGAGGGCCAGCCCTCTGCTTTGACCATGAGCAGTATGTGTCACACCACACATGCAACATGCTCGTGGGGACCAAGTGCTCGAAAGGCTTTGATTCAGAGACAGTCATACAGTAACAATATGGGCCTGTGTGAGTTCCTCTCCTCTGTTTGGACCTTTGAGGTGAGAGGCCATCTGACGGCCAGTGATGTAACCAGGGTGCAAATTACTGGGGGGTGTTGGGGGGGGGGGGGGGGGGGGTCTGACCCGCCCTAATTAAGACTTAATTAAGACCCCCCCAAAAGAGGTAAAAACAACAGGTCGGGGGGGTCGATACACGCCCTGGAGAAGAAGTTGACCCCCCCCGATTGTCATTGTATAATTCGCACTCTGCATGTAACCAATGGTAGAGGCCCGAGCACTCATGAGCAGTCTGCACTTTGTGCTCCACCCCTGGCGCCCCATGCAGGCTGGCACCACACGGAAGGCATTGCGGTATGGGTGAGAAGTGGTTAGTCAACAAAAACGCCCCCCAGGCTTCTGGGATATCGAGTACACACGCACAGCCTTCATATCAGTCTTTCAGATCAACCACCTACCCTTGGTAGTTAATAAGTCACCCCCCTAACAGAAGACCTGCTGCCCGCCCAACCTCTCAGGCTTTGATCCGGGGGGGTGTGTGTGTCTCTGTGTGTGTGTGTGTGTGGGGGGGGGGGGGGGGGTGTACACACAGCACACCCATCAGAGTACAGACGCACAGAGGCCCCCAGGGTTATCACCTTTACAGCAGAACAAACACACTGGAGAGTGATAAAGTTCGCTGGCTAGGTGGGCCGGCACAACCCCTTATCTCCCCTCAGCTCTCCGGCTCGCTCCGACTCACTGAACATCGCTCGCTACCGATGACCCGTGGCCGGCCGGGGTAAACAGAGCTCTGATGTGGTTTTCCTCGTACTGTAGAGGACGCGGTGCCGTTAGAAACCAGAGTGCGAACCGGAGTTTGATGACAGTAAAGGTCATGGTGTTTCTGTGTGTCTCTTTTTTTCCCCTTTCTTTTTTTGTCTTTTATTCTTTTCTTCAGAGGATAGGTGTCTCCTTACGCTCACTACTTTTGTCTCTTTCCTCATCTCTCACTCTCTCAACTATTCATCTTTTTTTAGTTATCTGTTCATCACTTGCTGTCATTCTCTCCGTCTTCCACTCATCCTTCGAGAGCATTCCTGCCATTCCAGTTGCAGTTCCTGCTCGGTGAACGGACGCCGTAATCAGCCTAATCAGTGTTCCTGATAAAGACGAGAGACACTTTGAACACCTGAAGCATGATGTGTCTGACATCACCTCCACCTTGTCTGCTGTCTGACCTGGAGACGCAAGGGAGCGGCCATCTGGGTTGTTGTTTGGTGTGTGTGTGTGCGTGTTCGTGACACCTTGGTGTGTACCTGTTCTGTGTTAGTGAATGCTTGTGAGAGCTGTGTGTTGTCTGTGTGTTGTCTGTTTGCTATTACGTGGCAAACTGTCCCAATAAACCAGTAAAGGCAGTCTGCTGCCTTTAAGATATCTAATCTCGAAAAACCATCAACTCCACAACAATAGACACACACACCTTTATAGGTGCCGTGATGCCCACATTGTTATTTAGACCACTCAAACCAAAATGCCTCTGGTTTGTGTATCTGACTTCTCAGACTTTCAGTATCTCTCCATTCATCCATCCCTCCATCTATCCATCCTGCTCCAAATAGGCTTTAAATCACCTTTAAACAAAGGTCAGGTAAAGTTACCCGCCCGCTGGAATGCGAAAGGATCGCCCATTAAATGTTATTGTACTGCACAATTATGGCCCATCCCACCCTCACTGGAGATAAAGGAGGCCATCAGGTACACATAGCTGACTGACTAAAGAGGAGGCAGACATCTCATAATATGCACCCCCTTCAAACAGGGCTATTAAGATGATAGTGACTCCATTCATTCTCTATGCAGACCTCTTCTCCTCACTCAACCACTCTTTGAATTGCGCTGCACTCTCTTTCCCCGTTTCTCTCTCTCTCTCTCTGTCTCTCTCTTTGTCTCTCTGTCTTTCTCTCTGTCTCTCTCTCTCTCTCTCTCTCTCTCTCTCTCTCTCTCTCTCTCTCTCTCTCTCTCTCTCTCTGTCTCTCGGCCTGGGTTTCTCTGCTGGTATCTGCTGCGTGTCTGAGATGCTCGGAGTGATGTTATCTCCTGAAGTGGGGCCAGAGCTGCAGACGCAGCGCGAGGCTGTCTCAGTCTGAAATGGGATGGGAATTTGAACCTCTCTCGCTTCAAGATGTGGTGTCTGGGATTGTTTGACACTTCCCCTGAAACCTATTTCTTTGTTGTTTCTGTCCTATATGCCCTCACATGCCCAATCAGTAGCTGTGCAGCTTTTTATGAATTGAATATCCTTTTTAACAAACTATTTCGAGTTACGTTTGAAACCCTCTTTTGACAGCCTTTATTTCGATCGTCAATTCTGAGTTACGGTTATGTTGGGCTCGAGTTAAGATTTTAAGTTAGGGAATTCAAATGAGTTCCACGACCCATCATAACTTTACCTATGCAGTAACACGGTTTCCAAGCATTTTGACACCACTTGTGAGTCAAGAAACCATAATGTCAGTTGTTCATTGACAAAAAACAGTCCATAATAACCCATGCTTTATGTTGTAACTGAGCCCTCTCCCTGCAGTTCTACCTGTGAGGGCAGCTGTCACATTGGCTCCTTCTGTCCTCCCCCTACTCCTAACCGCCCCCTCCCCCCTAACACACATACACACAGACACACACCATCCATTTGACAACTTAACTAGTATATTTCAGATGACTTCATTGAATCCTACAAACATACTACAAATACAAGAACACACTCTAGCATACCTTACTTTATCC
Source organism: Osmerus mordax (assembly GCF_038355195.1). Lineage (NCBI taxonomy): Eukaryota > Metazoa > Chordata > Actinopteri > Osmeriformes > Osmeridae > Osmerus > Osmerus mordax. The sequence goes on from NC_090060.1 coordinate 10,149,741, forward strand.
TCTAGACCCGCTCACACAGTTGCCGTGGAGGTTGGAGGACCCCTCCAACCTCCTGGGTTTTTTCCAGGCATCCTGTGGCCCTCCAAGTGTGCCCCACCACGGATGACTCAATGTGAAATCCCTTTGTTGCTTCTTTTTTGCATCTTCCAGGGATTTAGTAAGTTGCATGTGTGTGGACATCTCTAGCTGACCTTTGATACTCTTCACCTCCCACCTTGGTTGTGTTTGGGGTTGTTGAACTCCAAGGCCTCCTAATCCCAGACAAAACAAATAGACAACACCACAAAAGCGTGTCGCTGTGTACCCTTTTTCCCGCTACTGAGATTAACAATCACTGTTCCAGGAATGAGTCAGGCCTTCTTCAGCCTGTCGACAGCAGCGTTCCTGGCTGCTCGCATTCAAAGCTTGGTTGCCCGTTTGAGGCTAAATGTGAAGCTAAATGTCATCTTTATTTTTTGTTTCCTGCTCTCCCTCCCCTCCCAGGTCCAGGACATGTGCTTCAGTCAGGACAGCCGTTGGGTAGTGATCAGCACGCTGCGCGGCACCTCTCACGTCTTCCCCATCAACCCCTACGGCGGGGCGCCCTGCGCCCGCACACACATGTCGCCGCGGGTGGTCAACCGCATGTCGCGCTTCCAGAAGAGCGCCGGCCTGGAGGAGATGGAGCAGGAGCTGAGCAGCAAGCAGGCGGGGGCGGGAGGAGGACTAGGCGGAGGCGGGGTCGGGGGCCGCTGCAGCCCCATCCCCGGGCTCTCCAGCAGCCCCTCGGGGTCCCCGCTACACGGTGAGAACCACACACACATACACACACACACACACTGCAGAAACATTTGTAATATTCACTCCCACCACCCTCTTTTACCGTCCACACCTCCCCCTTCACCCATACGGCCTAGCAGCCACAGCTTCAGTTCCCTTACAGGGTGACACAGTTCAGTCACCCAAGTAGACCTTGTGCCTGGGGACAGCGGCCTGGCTGTCACAGCCTTGGACCATGTTTGTCAAACACCACCCTTGGCTGCCAAAGAGATGTGTGTCCTAGTCACCTGGCCTGGCTGGTACCACACACACACGCACACACACACACCCATGCATCAGCACGTAGACCCACATTTACACAAACACATCCACCTACGCATTGGCAAACTCACTCAGCGTTAAGTGTGTACATGGACTCTCAGATTGAGTGTGTGTGTGTTCTTGTGTGTTTTTGCGACGTGTCTCTGTTTGTGTACTGTGTGTGTGTGTGTTGAGTCTATGACTTCAGATAAGAGTTCAGACAGCCACCAGTGTCAGGGGTGAGTCGGCTCATGTACCGTAACCTCTGAGTTAGTCTAAGAGAACCCCCCCTCACCCCTTACTGTCATATCCCCCCACACTCATCCATCTCCCCCTGTCCCCTTCTCTCTGGCTCTGCTGCCACGGCGCCTTCACTTCCCCCTCCCTCCCCTTCCTGCCCTTCAGTGTCTCACCAGGCCGAGACCCCTTCCCCTGGCCCTTCTCACCCTCACCCTCTGTTTGTGTGGCCTTTCCCCCCTCCTCCCTGCTCACTGTTTATTAATGACTACTGTTCGGTCCCCGAGCACTGGATCAGCCATGCAGTCAGACCCAGAGGCTGACATCAGGCCCCGGGAATGCTCTGTGCTACTCCCTGGAAGGGGAGAAGGAGCCGAGGAGGGAAAGAGAGAAATATGGAAACAAAATGACAGGGAGCTCGAGAAAGTGGTGGAGCTAGAAAGGCAGACAGAGGGAATCAGAGACAGTGAGAGAGAGAGAGAGAGAGAGAGAGTGCGGCTCTGGTAGCATTAGCGATGAAAGTCCCGGTCAGAAGGGGCTAGCTCGTAAATCACACTTTCTTTTCAAAGGAGGGCTTTAGGGCCACCTGTCAACAATTAGTCTGTGTGTGTGTGTTTATGAATGTGTGTATGTGTGTGTGTGCAGAATCAGGGTAGGCCGCAGGGAAACTGACAGTGAACTTATTAGAGTTAAAAATTAAAGTGAGGATTTTAGGGTGAGTTTAAATGTTTTTAATACTTGAATATTTCTGGAATATCCATTGGCTTTGGCTATTTCTTACATTTATCCATTTAGCAGATGCTTTTAATCCAAAGCGATTTTTTGAGTATTTGATAGTTTAAAGTTGTCAATTTGGGGGTCTATCTTTAGGGAATTAGAAAGTAGGTGTTTTAATTATGGTGCTGCAGTCATGGGATGGGGAAACTCATTGTGTTTTCTTTTTGCTAAATGGGTTTTAAACCTGCTGTTTTAAGGTTATTATCATTGTCCAAAAGTCAATCTTTAGTTTTAATTCAGACCTTGGTCTAAATTAACAAAACTAGCTAAAACTGCCCAAACCATAAATAATTAATTATTTTGGTTGAAGTCAGGTGGCTCATAATTGTCTCTAGCATCTTTCACACACTCAACATGGTTGTGAAAGCGCACTCTTGTACACATTTGTACTCTCTAAAACACATCCACCTGTTAGTCTTGTCCTGTCAGAAGTCCAGACCTACTGAGCTCCCGCAGTGTTGAATTGAATTGGTTTGTTACTTATTTAGGAATCTCATTTCTGTATGACAGTGTTCAACATCTACCCTATGTAAAGAAATTGTTGACAGGTTTGGTGCCTTGAGAACCGAGGTTTTTCTTGGTGTTAATGTGAGCCATGTGTATTACTGCAAACAATACCTATAGTCAAACAAACAGGAGTGGAAGTTGTTGTTGAGGTTTCTGTGCTACAGCGCTTAACAAATGGCTACAGCTTGACACAACATGTCAGATTTGTGACTTTATTTTGGAATGAGTTGGCACAACAGCATCCTGTTGTCTTCCTTTCACGACACAGTTTCTATAATTGTAGACCCCCCCTCCCCCCCCCCTCAACAAACGATGAAAACAGATCATTTATCCCATTTTTGTGGACTGAACTCAGATTATCACAATTTGCTTTGTGTTTGCTTTCCGCCTGTTTTTGCTAGGAGGGCGTGAATTTTGGCCCGTGAGCGAAGGCCTGTTCTCCTGATGGATTGGGGTGAGGCGTCTCAGGCGCTGCGACGTAGCCACAACAGCTGCCCTGTGATTGTCGCCTATGACAACACGTTGATTTTAGGGAAGGAACTCTGAAAAGTACACATCCTTCAAAAGCTGCCAGTCCAGAGGGTTAAAAATAGAAGCTACAATTGGGACTCTTTTCTCACTCTGTTTAAATATGGAATGTTGCTATTTAGGTTACAGAGTTTCTGGATCAGCGCATTATGATTAGAGTTGATGACCCCAAAATGTAATGTACAGTATTTCCAAACATTCTTTGAGGCATTCATATGTCTTTAAGTACATTGTTCAATATGGGATGTATGACATTCTGATGTCCACCTGCTATGTAGTAGATATTGCAGGACATTGTACGGAACACAAAGGTAGCCTGAGGATGTGTTGGTAAATCACAGACAGAGTAAAGGATTTCAGCTGCAAACTGCTGACTCCCTGTACTGTAAAGGACTTGACTCAACTGGCAGAAACTGGACTGGACTCGACAGGACTGGACTGGGTAGCCATCTGGACTGGTATGGACTGGACTGGTCAAATCTCTGCTCTCACTGTCTGATGCTATTCTGTCCAAAATGTGTCTAGACTGCTAGATCTACATTACTGTTGTTGCTCTTTCAGCATAATCCTCTAGTAGGAGGACAGGAGAAAGATGATAGAAGAAAGGATGGGGAAGGAAAAAGAAGTGATTGAGGAGAGAAAAAGAAGATCAAAGCATTTTGCTTGTGTGTGTGTGTGTGTGTGTGCGTGTGACCTTGTTTTCCTATGTGTGTGTGTATGAAACAGCTTGTTCTTGTGTCCAAGTGGGGTCATACATTCAACCCAGCAACATCAACACAGCCATTCGTCAGTGAACAGATTTCTCTACTCAGCATACAAAAGCTTTGGTGGTCGGTACACAGCCATCTGGATTCTGGCGCATGTTCACAGGCCGGGGTTGAGGGGGGGAAAAACAAGGTGTGACGGGAAACTGTTAATTCTCTGTTGATAAAGAGATACTTCCTCTGTACCATTAGAGCCAACAAGACGCTTGTTTGGGTTTTCGACCTCTTTTAATCCCCCCCACACACCCTTTTCTGTCCGTCACCGTCTTGTGGCCGAGGGTTTTACCATGACCTCATAACAGCACGGCAGCGAGGCGTGACACGTGTTTACGACCTGACCTCTCGACCCCTGGGCTTGTCCGAGCCGCTCCTAAAATTAGCGCTTTTTAAAGGCTCACTTATTTTGTGTGCTGTGACGTAAGTAGATGTAGAGTTCTGATTGGGTGTCTTTGAACATAGAGTAAGCATCACTGATCAATCCCCATACAGGTCAATCAGATCAACATACAACATACATCAAAAAGGACTAACTAAACTAAATCCATAGAATTTAGTTAGCTCATTAAATAGTTTAGGTTAGAACCTTATCCAAACCTACAGTATATCCCACTACCTATCAAAAACTGTAGTTTTATTTCAGTTGTGTCATTTGTTATCTAGGGGATTAATAGTACTTTTGCTCTCTGTTGAGGCCATGTGGCATTAGCCTTTGGAAATGCTCCCGTTGGATCCAGTGAGACGTCTGTCCCATCGACTGTGCCAGAGAGAGGCTGGCTGTGGGACTGTGGGACTTCCAGGAGGGGCATGGTTGTGCTAAAACAGGGACAGATCTCATGTTGTGGAGCAGTGCCACACATGTCCTCGTTGTCTCTCCTCTCAGATGGCCTCCATGTTCTTGAAACGCATACAGACTCAATACATACCTGGACATACTCTGGTGAGACTGAGTGATTGAGACTGGTGACGGTACACTTGCAAACATCCACACCCACACACACACGTGACCCTGAGCCGTGTTCAGATGTTTGACACTAAATCTGGTTCATGGATATACCGATGGCAATATTGTAAATTGATTTTTTTGGTCTTCTGCCATTTGTGCTGTCGTCTTCTTGTCCCTCTTGGCAGATTTGTTTGTGGTTTACTGGAAAGCAGAAAGCAAATCCAGCTAGACCCTGGGTGGGATCTTAATTAGATTTATATTAATTGAAAGCAGATGAATAAATACAAAGTGTTGTACTCCTCATCATGCTACAGTGTAAATCTTGTCATACTTGTCTTGTTGTATTAAGTGGTTTAACAACGTTTCCTATAGAAAACCTCCACATGCTCCAGATCTCAGAGTCAGCCTCTGTGTGGCGCTGTGTTCCCAGTATTTCTCTTGGCTGCAAGCAAGCCTCGGTTCCCGAGTGCCAGTCAAGCCCTATTCCGCTCCATTGAGGGAGAGAGGAAAAGACTTGTAAAGCTTGACTTCTGCTACAAAGTTTTGCCTCGATACAAATCTAACATAACAGAGAGCGGGGCTGGGAGGGCTCGGTAATTTCTCCTGCCCTTTTTATGAATGGACCAAAAAGACTCGGATCCTGCTTCACTAGTATTTTTAAGAGGCTGTATTTATGTTTTAAAATGGTGCTTTGGATTTGACCCCAAGCTAATATTTTAGGACCAGCACTGTTGCATTTACTCAGGTGTTCTCTTGGAAATACACATGAATAAAAACATTACATTATGGAACTAAGATGTTCTTTGTCATGATGTTTTGTTGCCACAAATTAAAAAAATAATTGTTGTGTATTTGAAAAAACAGAGCAAACAGAGCAAGCTAATATAATAAAAATGTTAACTAATGGAAGATTATTTATTATTTTGAGATGTTCCTGTACACACAATTGATGAGTTGAGGCAACATGAACAAAATCAAGATTATTTAGAGAAGTGCAGGAAATTAAATATTGTATTTCAATTGATTAAATTGGTACTTTCAGTATTTTGGCATAATCAGGTTTTTTATTGAAGCCTGTGGAATTTTTTCGATCTCTTTTTTCACTTTAGCCACCGTATGACTGCATGTGTGGCAGACTGAGCAGTATTTTATTTTTTCTTCGTGGTAGTCAGATTATTGCCTCCTTTTGAGTCAATAAGGAAGTTGGAGAAAAACCACACAGCAAAAGAACCAGCAGTTTACTCTAAGAATTAGCCTTCCCTGTACTTGTTGGGTTTTTCAGCAAACCCTCATGCACATTTGTAAGGGGGAATATGAATCTGTGGCAGTGGTAGACTGTCAACCCACATTTGTGTAACATTCTTATTAGTTGCTTAATATTTTGCCAGAACCACTAAACGCCTTGTTACTGGCAGTTTACAAAGTCAGTCATGGTTATTGAAATGTACAAATTTGAATATGGCAATAAAACAGAAAAACGTTTTCATCTTAAAAACTCCAACCTTCCAGTAGTACATTCACCTTGACTGGTGTGGAACTCAAAGGAAAAAGCCCATGCTACTACATGTCATCATCACGTTGTGCCTTCATTGTTTGCAAGTTATTGTCTTGCTCTTTGTATTCGTAAGTGTACAAATAGTACAGTAAATGCACATCATTTAGGCCATTATATTCAACACCTTTTGTGTTTCATACCAGCTCTGGTGCATACATATAAGCTGCAATTCTTGATTAGTATTTAGTCTTCCTCCTTTTCCTTGGAGCTCATACACTAAGCTGACGTGTCTTTATTGGGCAGCCTTGGGTTTTGCGCAAACATTTCTTTCCCCCCCCCTTTTCCTCCCATGATGAAGAAACACATTTTTGACACTTCTCACGACCCGAGTCCCTGGAGGACCAAGGAGTCACCACACCACCACACACACGCTCATATTCTTTTTATGTTCAATAAAAAAATAAGACATTATTTTGTTACCTGCAGCCACAGTACCTACAGTAGATTATTCATAAAAATTGAGGTTGAGGAGAAGTTTGTACTTTCCTTGTGTGAACTTAACGTGGATGTACAAAGGTACTATATATTTACATGTCCTGCTGAATGTGTATTTATATACTCAGACTGTGGTCAGGGCATTATATTAACACAACATAGATATTTACATGTCGACCTTTGAGGTGGCGTTGATATTTCCAAGTATTTAAATACATTGTCTTTTAGGGATATTTGACGTGTTGTTTATTTTGATTTGGGAGCTTGCTGAATCGAGTCAATGAAGTTTAGATCAAATTGAGCTTGTGGTCGCTACCAGTTCTTTAACCCTTGTGCTGCCTTCGGGTCACATGACCCAAAGGTTCATAACGAACCATCGTTGTGTTTACCCAATTTTACTCAATACAAAAACAAATATATATTTTTTTCTTTTAACCTTTGCAATGTGGGGGGTCTGAGACAGCCCAACGGTTAAAAGAAAATGCTTCACTTTGTTTTTGTATGCGGTAAATTTGTCGCAATACGACGGTGGGTCACAATGACTGATGGGTCAGACTGACCTGAAGATAACACAAGGGTTAAATGTTCCCACTGTTGTAATTGAATGATAATCACAAAAACTATAACCCTATCATCTTTAGATCCTGAATTTTATTTTTTTTAATGCACAAAACCTGGAGCCAGAGAGTCTGTTGTTGAGAAGTGGTGTGTTTGAAACGGGAACGGGGGAACTTTGATGTTTGACAGATTTGCTAGATGTTTCAGACATGTGGCTCTTAACACTGGTAACTGATTAAAGGAAACACTCATAGCCAGTTTCTTAAATAAATAAAACAATTGTGGGTTTCCTACAATGCAAGTAAGGTGTTATTTTATTTCACACAGAACACTATATAACACCTGGAGATTCACTAACTCTCAGTGCCTCTTGTCATTTTAGAGCAATAAAACATGTAATGTAAAAATATCTTATGCGTGGTCACTTCCTCTTTTTCCTCAAGTGTGGTCACATTGTCAGTAGTGATGTACATATGCATTATGGGGATGTGTGTGTGTGAATATGAATGCCTAGTGTGAAGTGTTTTATGCCAGGCGTAAAATATGTTGTTCGAAATGACTGTATGGTTAATTTCAGACCAAATTTACTCTCACTCCTCTTCCTTATGCAACATTCCAAACATACACCCCCCCCCTTCCCCAATGCCTCATAAAAAGAATACATGCATTAACCCCCCCCACCACCACACACACATACACACACACCTCCCCTTCCCTCTCCCAGAGTGTAGTCTTGCTTGCTTCCTTTTCTGTCTAGCTCCGGGGTCATGTTTGTAGCATCAGACACAGACCATGCACTCGTTCGCACTCCTTTCCGGGGGGGGGGGGGGGGGGGGGGGGGGGGGGGGGGGGGGGGGGGGGGGGGGACTCTTCCGTCTATCTGGCGTGGGGGGCGTGGGAGTGGCATCCGGGTAGGGTGGACCGCTCTGTTTACAATCACACAGACAAACACACACACACACACAAGAAGGAATATCTTGTTGTCTCCTGTAAGCAAACACACATACAGTAACCATTTCTAATATTCCTCCCAGACTCCTCAGTCTGTCTCGACACTGTTGCTCAACTCTGGTTTAGTAAAATGACTGGGTCACAGAGAACATTTGAATTTGAAGCCATGTGGAGGAAGTGACATGACGTGAGAGGCAGCTGTGCTAAACGTCCTCAAACACATACATAGTTACTGTATGCTGTTCCAAATTTCCTGTGGAGTACTCTAACTCGTAGTAACTCGGAGCATGCGGTGCCCTTCTCTACTACTTGAATACCTAACGTATACTGTCGTACATACTAACATCTGTAACTGAAGCACTAGCATTCAAGTTTCACTCTACTAGGCCACTTACACTTGAATGTGTACTTACTAAAACACACCCAATTAAAACACTGCTTGGCAGGCTTTGATTGTAAAGGCTCAGATGTTAGCTAGCGGCTATTCAGCCCCAGTGGCCAGTGATGTCAAGAGAATACGAGATGTTTTGTGATGTTGCTGCTGATCCAAAGACAGGGGGAGCAGGGCACCCTGGCACCCACTTAGCTCTTAAGTACATTGACATGATCAGATTACAGGCCCCTTATCAGAGCCACATGCTGAGCAACCCCATTGATCAGCCCTGCAGATATACTGGAGGCTACCTTTCGCTCACTCTCCCTTCCACCGGGCTCCTCTCCGGCGCTCTCCTTCCGCGTCAGACTGTTTCTGTCCCTGTACTCGTTTCTGTCTCTCTCTCTCAATCTCTCTCGCTGTCTCTTTCTCTCTGTTCAGGACTTTATGCCAATCAGTCTCTGTCTGCCATTTTCTTCCTCGCCTGTTTTCCCGTCAAATACACACCCCCCCCCCCCCCCCCCCCCCCCCCCCCCCCCCCCCCCCCACCCCAGGCAGTCGGCCCCCACGGCTGGGAGGTTACTAGCTGCCCACCCTCACAGACCAGAGCCCACCCCTCACAGACCAGAGCCCACCCCTCACAGGCGGCTCAGTCTCACATATGGTTTGTGTATCCGTGTCATCCGACCCACTGAAGATGTGTCGTCCCGTCCACCCCCCAGTCGCCAGCTCACTCTGTCTGATGAGGCGTTGTAAATACTGACGTGCTGTAAACTCTGGGATCTGATTTCAGTGTGGGTATGTTTGAGAATGCACTTGTGTTGTTGGGCCTTGTGCACTTTGTATCGTCGACAGATTGACTCGGCAAAGAAATTAGTGCCGGCTTTTTTGCAAATGCTCACACGGCCAATAACGTTGACTGCAATCTTTGAAAGTATTTCCCAATTCTGGGTCTCTTAAAAAATAAAGACTCCCATTCACTTGTGTTTCGGGAAAAGGGATTGGCCAGCGGCCATTTTCACACAGGCTGGCTTGACCCTGGCTCACTGACTGAAAATAGCAGAGCAGATACTGTAAAACCCAAAAGGGGGAGAAAAGGAGAAGCCTTGACCTGGATTCTGGCGCTACCTGGGAGTCGCTCGGGCTGATGGCTTTTCCACAAATGTCTTCCGATTTCTTAGGAAAACAGTAAATCTTGTGAAGTTTATTTTCTGTGCAGCATCTGTGTTTTATAAGGGTTCCTTTAATTTGTTTTCACTTTGTCCATCGGGAATCCCCGGGCCTTCCTCCTCCGTCCCGCACTTCTAGCAGGCACCTCCCTTTCTCCTCTTTGCTCGTTCTCTCTCTCTCTCTCTCCTCCTTAAAGTGAGTGTTTTAATAATGATAGTTTGGGGAATTGTGGGCCTCTGACTGCCTTGACAAGACAGTGCTCTTTCTCCTTTGCCCAGCAGATTACCTATTGTTTTAATCCTCTCTCCAACACTGTCTCTCTCTCTGTCTCCTCTCTCTCGTTCACCTCACACTCCTCTCATTCCTCCTTTCTCTCCTTCACCTTAATCCCCACGCCCCCCCCCCTTCCCTCTTCCCTCCCGTCTTCCCTCTTCTCTTTACTATAACATGTCTGGGAAACATGGACAAGCAAAAAAAAGACATGGATGAAACCGTATATATCAAAGTATTCCCCTGCTGACCAAAGACTTTGACCCCCCCCCCCCACCCCCCCCCCCCCTCCTCTCTCTCCTCCCGTATGCTGCTCTCTGGCAGCTGCAGCACCGTCTGACCGTCTCAAGGTCTGCTCTAATTCCCCAGCCATCACTCAGCGTTTCACCCTTTAAACCTGTCTCAGCCAGCAGGCCTCTCTTTCCTCCCCGCTTCTCCCACAGAAGGAAGCAGACAGAGCACACAAGCAGGAAAACACTCACACACACATTAATCAAATACCACATGAAAATGTTTGTCAACAGCTGCAAATTCGACATCTCTTACGTTCCCTCCCCCCCCTCCTTCCAGTGGAGCTCGGCGCTTGTATTGAATGCAAATCGGACGACTCGGGAGCGAGAAAAACGCAAGATATCCATGACGGGGACTGGCAATAGACAGAGACAGAAAGAAAAGCGTGAGAGAGAAAGACATGCTGCGAGGAGGAGATGCAAATATTGCTGAGCCAGAGGGAGAGAGGGAAGGAGGGAGGGATGGAGCGAGAGAGCAAAAGTGTGGGTCAGGTGACGGTGTGACCTCTTGGCGAGACCTGAGGCCCTAGACGACGGACCAGGGCCGGATTTGCATTGATGGATCTTCTTTCCATGGGGCTGTCATGTATCAGTGCTCAGACACATCACGCCCTAGTCATTAATCAAATCAGGGCCCGACGCTAGCGAGCTATCTGTCGGCCAGACGCTCCTCTTCTTCTTTCGCTCTCTCTCAATTTTTCCTCCCTCACTTTGTTTGGATTCTCTGTCTTTCTCTCTGCCTCTCTTTCCTTCGCTCTCTCTGTTTCTGGGGCTCTCTCTGTCTGCCTCTCCCGCCAGCTTGCCGGATTTATTTTCCCGCATTCTGTCCGTCTCCCTCCATCCATCAGAATCCCAGACATTTAGATATCTTCTTCTCCGCGCGTGTTCTTTGCCACTTTTCCAGTCATGCCTGTTCTCACTGGCCCACGCTCTGAAGGATGGCACCCCTGCTCCCCGAGTGACAGGCCGGTATGAAGGCCACGTCAACATCCGTCATCGCTCCCGTCCCGGCGTCAACAACACCTGTTCCCGCTCGGTCAACGCCACTCTTGGTAGGAGGGTGGGGGCAGGGGGGGTGGGGTGGGGTGGGGGTGGGGGTGGGGGGCGGTGGTGGTGAGGGGGTTAAACCATGCTCCGTGGACGGAGCAAGTGAAGGTGAAGTGTCCTTTTGGAAAAGGATGCTAAATTCATTAAGATTTTTCTTCCTCCTCTCTCCTTGCGTTTTAGGCCCCTGTTGAAGTACCATTATGGCTTTTCAGGCTGCTTCCTGTTCAAATTCCTTTTCTTTGCTGCCTGCTCCTCTGAACAAAAGGGTGGCTGCACTGGGGGGGTGTAGCTCTTTTGAAATGTGAAGGGCCCTCAAGAGCTGCCCGGGAGACTCTTGTTTGTTGGACAGAGAGAAAGAGAAGGCCAGAGTGGTTTGTGTAACATTCGGTCTCCGAAGGGCCCCCAAGCGGCATTGTGGGTCGGGAGCTGTGAACGCCGGCTCTTCGGCAAGGCACAAAGCGGACGTTTTGGCAGAGCTAATGAAACACTGAGAAACGGGTTAATGATCTAAAACCCCATCTCCATAGTCTCAGCCCCCCGTCCCGACTCTGCCTGCCTTCCGCTTTTATTACGCAAACACGCACACAACACACACCCCAACCACACACCCAATAATCACAACCCAATCTCCTTTTCATAGTACATTTTTGAGGTTTTTCTTTTCTTTCAGACTGTTTATTCCTCCTGATCTCCTTCACGTTCATGCTTAATGGCTGTCTTAATCCAACAAAAAGAAAATGAACAAAGTCTGCACGACAAGGTTGGACATGAAGGTTGTGTTCACATGTTTTTGCACTTGGATTTGTACAAGGATGTAGACAATGAGCATATAGGTAGTAGTGCTTATTGTATTAAAGATGCTTATGGAAAATGCTATTTTACCAATCCTATTTGCCCTAAAGTGTACTGTCTGAGAGTAAATGGCTTGTTTCATGTTATTAAATGGCTAGTTTAATACGTTGCAAAATACATACTGTTTCACTCTTTACCTCAGGTGACCCACAGTGCTCTGTGGTTAACAACTGTCTATTTATCGTATGGGCCGTAAAAATCAAAAATGTTTTTCGTTACCAGACAGATGTTTAAAACAGTGCATGGATCTCAACCTTGCCAACGTTGGGTCTTCACTAATACAGAAAACATGTTTAAGGCCCTGGATTTCATAGTTAAAATGTCTCATAGATTCTATGTATGACTAGTGTTTCCTCTCCGTTATGAGAGAGGTTGAGCATTACCTCTTCTGTTATTCTAGGTCCTTAAAGCTTCTGTAGGTCCTCAAATGGGTAAGCAGAGATGCCTATTAGAATGCATTGTGTTTTTCAAAGCGCAACCCTGTTATGATACAGCCTAGCCTGCATTAACGTCTGCCTCGACATCATTTATATCCGTAGCATAGAGTCTGCATGGGTTCGTTATAGTAGGCATTAGGCCACACAATCTTGGCACTCATTATTTGCGACTGTTAGTTCTCTCTCTCCTCTCCTCCCCTGCTTCTCCCTCTCTCTTTCTCTTTCTCTGATCTCTTCTTTAAGGCCATTAGGCTTCCTAGGAGCCCTTTGACTTGGCTTGATTGTGTTTGGCTCTGACCCTTGGGGGATGTGAGATGAGATGTGTTTGGTATGATCAGGTGTGTGTGTGTGTTTTGGAGTGGGGGTTGACTCTAAAGGTAGTGGAAAGAGGCTGTTGATTGGCCTTGATTAACAGACTGCTGGGCTGTAGTGGGCTTCATAACACAGCATCTTGAGCTAGTTACCTCCAATCAGGCCCACGGCTGGAGGGAAGGTCTCAGACCTTCTGTGTGTTTGTGTGACATGGAGGAGTGTCGGATGGTTATGTTTTGGTTGGGCTTCACTCCCTGACCCAAAAATCTTATGTTTAACAAATGAGAGAGATATGGGTTAGGGCTCCCGAAAGCTTTCACAATCACACTTGAAATAGGCCTAAATGAAAGCGATAGATTTTTTTGAAATGCATGTTTCTAATATGGATATTGGTTTCTCTCTCTTTCTCTATCTCTCTCTCTCTATCTCTTTCTCTATTTCTCTCTATCTTTGCAGTCAAACTTACCAGCCAGGAGTCGTTCAACAACTTCACCAACAACAACATGGGCAACCCTCGGCTCTCCCCTCTCCCCAGCCTCACCATGGTGCTCCCCCTGGCACAGATCAAGCAGCCCATGACCTTGGGCACCATTACCAAGCGTACCGGGTGAGTCTCCTCCTACCCACAACAGTGCCCCAACGTCCACACTGGTGATGTCCCTACTGTGGCATTTAGACCACCTGGACGACGTAGAACTGTGTTTCTTACCCCCTGCTAGTCAGTGTTACCTTCAGTCAAGTTCAAGGTTGTTTATGGGCATATGAACTGGCAACACATGATTACACAGAACAGGGAAGTCTCCTTCAATCACCTGCTGCTTCAAACCAAATCCTAGTTTTTGCCATGATTTGTGTCCCCCCCCCCCCCCCCTGTTCCTTCTTAGCATGGGGCAGACAGTGACATGGCACAGACTTGTTTGTTTGCAGAGGGACACTGGCTCATCAGACTCTCCTATACGAGTATCTGTTTTGAATAATGAGCCGGTCATGAGGCTGTAACGATGAGAGCGAAACATGTGGCACATGGCTGTCTGCGTGGTGAACGTGATGGGGAAAGGAGAGCACCATGCGCCGTGCACATTGTGGTTTGTTGGCGTGTGTTCGAAGGAGCAGACACTCAGTCACCCAACCCCTGATGAACTGACGCACTCGCTCTCCTTCCAGCCGCCTCTTCACACTAATGTTCGTGACGCCCTGAAACCATGTAATTTTAAGGTCCAGTGAGTCACCCTAGCAACGATGAGCTCCTTGCAAAAAACACATTTACATACAGGTGGCATCAGAAATATGGCCAGATTTTAATATTTCGATTTAAATGTCATTTTCCTGTCCGGTTTGAATGGGAAATGCTGTAATTATAACCAAGTTGCTGGGATTTTCCAGTGATAACTGATCTTCTAATAAGGATGATAGTGTCTGGAGACTGTATATTTGCATGCAACATTCAAGCCAAAGTCAAGATCATTAGAGTCACCATTACAGGCTATTTTACATGATGTCGTTTTGCATATTGATCCATTTGTAATTAAAGCCAGCTCTCCAGCAGTGAGGGTTACTGAGCTGACAGGTTTGTACAATACTTCGAAAGACATGTCTTTAAACGCTTGTCCTCACCTTTTCAATGAGTTAAACACAGTAGCTTTGTCTCCGAAAAAGTCTATTTAGAACAGACAAGCACAATCTTGACAGCCACTCTTGTTTACTTTACCCCATCAATTCATTTTTATTGCCCAGGACACGAACTGTACAAACGTGTTGTTTGATGCAAATGTTTGGGATTAATTAATAGAAAATTCTAAGACATGTTCTACTCTCCCTCAAATAGCATTATTGTGCTGTCAGTACATTACTGCCCAAATGTGCTGGAAGAGTTAAGAGCCTGTACAACCATCCTGCTTTGATACAAGTGGAAGGATAAACAAGTCTCCCATGAAACATGGTGTCAGGGTGCCGTGGGGGAAAAGCACAGCTCCATCCTCAGCTGTAGAAAGGTGCTGTAGTGACTGGCAGCTTGCTGACAGGTGAACTGGATTACAGACCGAACGTTCATGATGTGAGACAGGTGGTCAATCTTGATATATCTGCATGGTAAGGATAGATATGTTGTGCAATGCCACCTCCCACCGCTCCAGTGGTTTCCTGTTGAAGACGGGTTCATGGTAAACCCTGATTGTCAACCGGGATTATGGAGGTGGTGGGGGGGATCTGACAATGGTTTGAGCCCGCCCTGGATCTCTGTCCATGTGTCCGCTTCAGGAGAGACTGGCATCAGAGCTAATGCGTCAGGACGTGCAGCTGGGTGGCCGGCTCCTGCCCTGCTCCAGACCCCCTGCATGCACCCAGCTGCACAGGCACCACTCACCCTACACACACACACACACACACACTTTCCACACACACTGCAGGTTGGGCCCCCAGACTGGGGGGTGATATCATACGCCTTTGCGCAGAAGCACACAGGCACCATCTGTCTGTCTGTGCAGCCGGTGGAGTGTGTGTGTGTGTCCCTGCATGTGTGTGAGGGAAGCGTCCAGCATCTGTATTTACACCTGTATGAGCAGATCCCTGTTGGCAGGGCAGCAGAGGAGCACACCAGCTGCTTAACCTACATTCTCTCCTGGGCCGTCTGTCTACACACACACACGCATGCACGCACACACACACCAACACACACACACACAGTCTTAATCCTCTTGAGTTTTTCTCGAGGAAGCCCCCAACACTCCTGTTCCATCCCGGGTGGGGTTTGAAAATATCCTTCCACCTCATTCACACTAGCTCTTGTACTCCTAGCGGATGCAACTTGCCAACAGTGTTGGCTATCTCCACACACTTCTGGCTTCAGGACAAGCAATATGAGACTGACATGGACAAAAAATATCTTTGATGTTGGTTCCGGCGGGATGGATGTAGCCCTGTGATCCACAGCATCCGCTAGATAACCTGCACCAACGAGGGCAAGCCTAGGGAGCGAAGACGCAGAGCTGTAGCCAAGCACTGCTAGTCCTCAAAGTCACTCCCCTGGTAGGGAGTGGTGTTTATGGACGCTAGGGCACTGACAGAAAGGGTGTAGGAGGAAGTGACCTTGAGATGACCTACAGTTTCCTGTCAGCCATCTTTTGCCCAGGCCTGGTCCTGAGTGCCAAATCTTGGCAGTTGGAGAGGAAATGAGGAGGAAATGTGGTCAGTGTAACCTGTCAGAACCGGGTTTTGACTTCATGGATGTCTATGACGTGACTTGGGACCCTGACATGGCTGCTCTGTGTGCTGTGTGTGTGTTGCTAGCTGTCGCTAAAGCTGTGACACACACACTCAGATCCCTCAGACACGTGTCCAAATCCGAAACGACAATAGAAAAGGCATAAAATAAAAGTGAGATAATTGTGACCGGATTTCAACCTCAGTCGAATCCCTGCTGACGGTATCCCCAGGCTTAATGCCAGCCAAGATAGCAAAAGGGAGAGAGATAGAAAGACCTGGCCTGACCCCTTACAGATGGGCCGGCAGATTACTGTAATACTGTGTGTCGGAACCAGCCGCCTGCCAACCCATTGTCTCATAGAGCTCTAATGAGACAAGGACGGAAATGCGCTTTAAGAGCCCTTGGGTTAGCTTGCGCGAATCCCCCCCATCTCCTTGTATGGAAAATGTCATGCGCTAGCTAAACCATTTGCACGAATCATCTACCCTCCCAACCCCCCCCTTTAATGGCCCTGTCGTAGCAGCTATTAGGGCCGACGGGTTAAGAGATGAATGTGTGAACGATTACTAGGCGGGAGTGGGGTCGGTGCCCTTGTACTCCGTTTGCGCTCTCTATCCTCTTCTGCCTGCCCACTCCCGGCTTTGATTCTTAGCACTACTGTGTGGTATCAACGTGGGAGTGTTTAGAGGAAAATATTGAAGAATTGGTTTTAATGCAGATGTTTATTACGTGTTTGCATGCAAACCTTTCTGATGGTTTCAGGATGCAAACCATCATGGGATCTTTGGGTTGTTTTTATCTGATATTTTTCTGAAGGATATGAACCCAAGTTGACCTTTTTATTTAACTTTATTTTAGTGAAGTAATAATTAGAGATTAACAGTAATATCAATTGTTTGTTCTTCGGCGTCTTTAACTGTTTGTCTGTGTGATTTGAGCTTTTTAAAATGTCTCTGTAGACTACCCACACCCGGCAAACTCAGTAAAATGAGGACACATTGTAAACCAGGGCCCTGTTCCTCCTCTCCATCAACACACGCACACTTTATCCATTTGTCTCTCATTGGCATTCATCCATTTACCCAGCTGGACACCAGTGAAGGCCCTGCAGGTTAAGTGCCTCACAGGAGGGTAGAGTACACAAGCTGTGCCCCCACCCCCACCTCCAGAGCCAGTGGAGCCAAGAGGCCAGTGGTAATGCAACAACAATAAGCCCTTATCACGCTGGGCCGTACTCATTGTGTGTAGGATCTTTACAGTCTGAGGGGAATTTTCCAAAGTTCAATATCGGACAACAAGGTCAGGCCTACAGTATACAGTCTGGGGTAGATTTGGCCACCTAGGCTAAGAGGATTTTGTCCTACTCATTACGTTGGTTCTCTTGAGTAACCTTGGTCCTCATATTCTTGTACAGACTCAAACTTGAGATCATTGCCGGGTTTTGAGGGATCCAGACGAATGCGCCAAATAACCGATAAAATAAAGGGGTGGCGTGCAGTGCTTTGATTGGCTTCGGATCCTGTTTTCATGACTGATGGTGAGTTTGGAGGGACAGAGTTCAGTCTCATCTGGCCATTATTGCTGTTGGGAAAAGGCCTATTTACTATAAACTGTTTATGGAGCTCTGTCACTATCTCTGAACACACAGGATAAACACAGGAACACACTCCCACTCCTAATGGTTCGTAAACATCGGGGACACAGAGGCACGGACACACAAAGATACACAGACTAAGTCACTCACTCAAAAAGACAGCGTACTGATAGATTGGCTGTATACACACACTCGTGAAAAAGATGTTACACGCACTTATCCACACCCTCACTTGCTTGTAAACACATCGAAATAGTCACAAGACAATGTATAAATGGAAATAGTCACTCAACCAGTACATGTCACATGCAGGCACACAACATTGTGTCAACAATAAACCCATTGTCTTTGGCACCTCATGTAAAAAAAAACAACAACAAAAAATATACAACAATTCTGTGTTTCCTTCTCCCTACATTTTTGAATTTCTGGAGAGTATACTGGTATTTTTTGTTGAGTATTCACATTTCTGTCTCATGTAACCAAGCACCTCCTTTGGACCAAAAATAATGAATACATTGATGGCTGCTAAAGAGAAAGGAATGCAGATACAATGCATCTGCCAAATCACACTGTACAGAATTGTTTCTCGGGTATAATCGTTGAGTCTTCCCCTAGGTGTCACTGCCATTCAAACACGGACACGTACCTGACCTTTTCTCTGTCGACGCGGTTTTAAAAGTGTGATTTGAAAACTGGTTGCTGCGGAGGACTGCTTTAATAATGGTTTTTCCATCTTATGTCTGTGTATTTTCCCCCCTTCCTCACCCCCCACCCATGAAGACCCTACCTCTTTGGGGCAGGATGTTTTGCCATTAAAACTCCATGGTGAGTTTCCTCCTCAAACTACCCAGCATGCTTTTCTGTATCCAGGCTACGACATTCATACCTTTTTTCATTTGTCTGCGAGTACTTTTTTCTAAACACAGTTTTTGGTCAGTGTGTTCTGTCATCCCAGAGGAAAAGCCCATGGAGTTAACTCCTTTCTTTCTTTCTTTCTTTCTTTCTTTCTTTCTTTCTTTCTTTCTTTCTTTCTGTTTCAGTGTTGATTCTTCTTCTTCTCATTGTTTAGCCTGATGCTTCTCTTTCATTTGATACATGAGGGTTTAAACAGCCCGTGAGGATTCTTAAAAATACAGTCATGTCATTTACAATCCTGTGCAGTTTTTCTTTGAGATAAGAAAAGTAATATATCAGCTGTGTGTTAGAGAACCGCTTCTTTCACATGAAGATTCAGTGTAAAACAATTTTGTAGGTAGGATCAAGGAGGATATGGTTGATGTTGGTGGAAAGTGTTTGAGAGCTTCAGAATAGCCCAAACTATTCCTGTTTTGCTGCTTTGTTTCCTCAGTGTGCCCCCAGTCCCCCTAATCCTCTCTCCTCTCTCTCTTTCTCTTCTCTATCTCCTCTCTCTCTCTCTCTCTCTCTCTCTCTCTCTCTCTCTCTTTCTGTCTCTCTCTCTGTCTCTCTGTCTCGCTCTCTGCGCATAACTGGCATGCATTATATTTACCTAAGAATAACGCCTTTTTGTCAAGCTCATGTTGTTCCAATTTAGTTTTTACTGCCTCTTCCTCATCGAACAATCGGATGTGTGCATGCATGCAGTGGAGTCAGATTTGCACACAGCCTTGCCATTGTGAGAAGTGTCTTATGTGGCTATGGCAAGCTGGATTCTTTACTCTTTATTACCCAATGACATTAGTTAGTGGTTAATGTTATAATGAGTTATTTGCCTTTTTCTGGGAAAACTTGATGAGCACATTCATGTTTAAGTGTGGATATCCTGGAGGAGATCATTGTTGTCAACATGAAAACACGACTGTTGATTTATGGGTGAAATATTCTTTGTGGGTTCAAGCTTTGTTAAACTGAGAAGGCCATTAGATACAGGAACTGGGCATTCAAAAACCAAAAAATGAACAGTAATACATCCTAACAGCAACAATATGTTAGAATATTGTAATACGGTTTTACCCAGTTCCACGGCTAGTATTACTCAACATGTACGTTGCACAGCAATACATCCCAGAATAGGGGTTTATGGGTTTATGAGTGTCACAAAAAGTTAGTCAGTTGACCGTGTCTGGAGTGGACCGCCTTGGACACACTGTTTTTTCGAAGCAGTGCGATGCTCAACTGCGGCCCTCTCCCAGTGCTCACAGGGGCTGAAGCAGAGTCTCTTGTCAACGCCATCTCGTGAAATCAGATGCTTACAAGCTTTTAAAAGAAGCCCCTTTATGACAGAGTCACTTATGGACAGATGATTGAGTGGCTCAGCTCAGTGAACTTTTTCCCTCCCCGACTCGCTCCTCTTGAGTTCCTCCCTGTCGACTCGATTCACTTTAGAAAATGAATAGCATGTGGTGCCTTCCCCGAGTCTTGGGTTTCCTCTTTTGTTGTGGGCAGTCACTCATACTTTTTAATTGAAGCTTTTTTTTTTCGCTCACCCCCCCCCCCCCCCTCCCTTTCTTCCTAGCAGTCTTTAGGCCCTTAGTGATTTCAGAGAGTATGCTTTTCAAAGGTACATCATTAGCATTGGAAATCATGGCCCCCACAATAAGTGCTTTGCTGCTTGAAGTCGAGCTAGTTAAAGCTGCATCATCTTTGTAATGGTATATGCCCCCGGAACGAAAGCCATGACAGTTAATTTGTCAATTTTTGTGATTCTTTTTTTTCCCTTTCCCCCCCTCCTTTATACTAATAAATGTGTTTTGAAATGCAGCGGAATGGATACATTTGAGGCAAGCACAAGAGAAACAAAAGCTCTTTATTTCCCCTCACATCCTGACATGTACAGGACCATGTCTACTTGAATAACTGTTCTCTGTGAACCCTAATGTTCCTGTTCTCTGCATCCTTTTAGAACAGCGCGGGACGGAAGAGTGTGGCCAGACCACTGTCGTCCAATTACATGAGCTCACACCAAGCTAGCTGTTAAATATAGCCTCTGCTGCTCCACATGGAACCTCCATCTAAGGCTACACTGGGTGTGTCCGAACCTGGGATCATTAGCTAATAAAATCTTTTTCTTAGTGGTAGCGTGATGAGGTGGAACATGAAAAATTAAGAGGTAAAAGTTCCCAATTTCTGTTTGATGCTGCGACTACATTGTTTACCAAAGAAGTCAAGTCCCAAATGGCCGTCATTAGTGCCGTCTGTTAGCTTCCAGCCCCAAGGCCGCCCCTGTTTTGGAAGGGCTGCTGTAAAATAATAAATGTGACGTTGAAGGATGTGTCCTCCACATGGCTGCGCAAAGTCCTCCTCTCTCTCTCTCTCTCTCTCTCTCTCTCTCTCTCTCTCTCTCTCTCTCTCTCTCTCTCTCTCTCTCTCTCTCTCTCTCTCTCTCTCTCTCTCTCTTTCTCGCTCTGTCTGTCTGTCTCTCTGTCTGTCTCTTTCTCTCTTTCCTTTTGCTCTCTCTCTCTCTCTCTCTCTCTCTCTCTCTCTGTGTCTGTCTCTCTCTTTCCTTTCTCTCTCTCTGATCAGCCGTCTTGATGCAGGCTCCTGCCTCCTCCCTGATATATATTAACCATATGGCCCGGCTTGCTCCGCGCCGCGCCACGCTCCCACCCTCCATCCCCCTTCCCTGCTCAGAGTACGCTGGGATCCCACTTCTCTTTGCTGCTAGACGCTCTGACTAAAGTGAGCCTGATCGTATTTGTTTACTGCAAGAGCCCTGAAAATAAATGGACGCCGCCACTGCTGGACTCAACCCCACCCACCACACCAGATACCTCTCCCCCCCCCCCCTCCCGATGGCGCCTCATGTTTGGCCCCGGCGCTGTAATGCAAAGGGACTTTGATGGTGGACGTTGCAGATTGAATTATGCCCTTGAGGAAAAGCTATTAGCTCAGTCAAGAGTCCTCATTTGTTAAATTAAAAGTGGAAATGACATGCGCGTAGTCTTTTCAGTGAATTAAAGTTGCACAGAAACCTCTCTACCCCTTGTAAGAGGCAATAGTACAAAAGGGAAATCCAGTGGGAGAAGAGACAAGAAAAAAAAAGAAGAGATTTGGCTTCTGTTTAGTGACATCCATCTCCCCTCTCTCTCATCCTACTCGGTATATTTATGTTTCATAATTTATTGATATTGGGTTACATTTTTCGTAAGTTACTGTCCGTTGCCAATTCTTCCCCCCCCCCCCAACTCACTGAAAGCTCCTCTCCTCCATATGGTGTCCAGAATTAGGGCCTTGTCTGCTGCAGTCTTGCCTCAGTCGCAGGGGCAGAAAGCCTCAACACTTTCAGTCCACTTCAAGTGAGACTGAGAGGAAAAGAATGATTTAAAACGCAGATGAATAAACTTCTGCGGTCATTGTGCTCAGAAGAAGGAGAGCTCCGAGCTGGGATCAGACTCCTGTTGGCAGACAGCAATAACCCAGGCCCCTTCAGCTATTTCCAGGCCAAGCTGATCAGCCCAGAGACCACAGTCAGGGAAGTCCATTAAAGGATCTTGTCACACACTATGGTGTGTGTGGTGTGCACACAAGTGTGTGTGTGTAATGGTGTTAGTTTGAACTTGTGTGTACTATATACAGTATTAGTAACAAGGCCAGACCTATTGCAGACCTATACATGCCTTTCCCGATTGGCCAAATCTCCAGAAGAGACGTTTACATTCAAATTTGTCATTGGACCTTCACTACTGTTATATGAAAACATGTCCTTTTTAAACATTGTTATTCCTAGATTTATTATTCGAGCCCAGACTCTGTCCAAAGACAACACAGGGTAGCAGTGGGATAAAATATCTTCCGTTCCACCGCACACATTGCCGTGTGGCAAATTCGTCAGCCGGAGATTTTACCCCACGAAGAACCGACGTCAGCTTGCTCTGGAACAGGATTTGTGTTTCCTGGGTTATTGAAACCGGCTTGACCACACGGCTTTGAGGATTTCACATGTTTTCTAGCAACGGAGAGAGAACACCGGGAGACTTAGAAGGATCAAACACCTCACCAAAGAATACCCCAGACTTTGTGGCACTCCCCCTCGGCCCAAATGAGAATATGGTTCCATCTCCCCCTCAGTCCTCCCCCCCCAACAGCCACAGACTCTCTGAAGGGCAGTGAAGTGGGGGTACACGATGTCTTGTGGCTCCCAGTTACCACAGTCCCCCGATCCCCGACCATTCACCACCTTTAAACTAGATCTTTTTTTTTCTTTGGCTTTTTTACATTATTTGACTTTTCTATCTTCACCACATCAGTAATACCCCGAAGAATGGATGTTATATTTGGGACACGAGAGATACAGACAGGAAGGAGCTGGAGAGAAATGAACGAATGAAAGGAAAGAAAAGGAGTGAGAAGGGCAGTCATCCTCCGCGCCGCCTGACCTCTGGATATCCTCTGTGTTTGTCTAGAAGTGTATCTCCTGGAGACGCTGACAGACAAACAGACCCGAGGAAGAAAGGGAGGAGGGAAGGAGTGGGAGAAAGAAGCGCCCTGGCGTTAGCCAAGGCAATATCCTGACCATTGCCTATCTCTCACTCCATCTCCTTCCACAGGCACAGCTTACTGTAGATATTTGGTCATTCAGTCCCCCCTTCCCTTCACCCCTACCCCACATCCAACACTAATAAATACACGTCCCAGACCTTGTCTAGGGCCTTTCTTTTCCCCTACCTCATCCCTTGTTCGCATAGTGTCAGCTAAACAAAGATATCAACATCTTCCTGCGTCCTGGGAGTAATTTACGAGCTGCTGACAGTTTGAAGGGAAGCGAAGGAGTGAGAGTTCATGCCGGCACCAGGTCATTCAACACCTATTAGTGTGTCAGGCAGGGGCTGCTAGGCACAGTTCAACTACTGGACAGTCCACAGAGCCACTCGGTACGAGAGAGAAGCTGTAGAGAACACCAATGTAATGAATAGACTTTATATAATAATATATAATTTCTTTCTTTTTGTATGATTCGTTTTTTCATGTCCTCACATCATCGATGTCTGTTTCTTTCTCCATTTGTCTGCTTATGAATGAGAGGTCTTTCCTGTGTGTAAATGCATGCACACGTGCTCAAGGGCTCGCGCGAGTGCGTGCAGCCCTATATATTTGGGAGGTTTCCCTGGGTCAAGGTTAACCACCCCTTTGGGACCGTGTGGAACTACCTCACTCCGACCCTGTGTGCTGGCTGAGCGCTTGGGCCTGCGTTTTACTGTCCAGGTCGGTTACGATGCCGGACAATAATACCAGATTTGAGCTACCGTTTTCTGATCAGTTCCATATGGGAGCCCGCTATCACAGCAGAGCGCCATTTCTGCGTTCACTTTCATTCAAACGGTCCTGACATGCTGAATAATCCAATAACTACCAATAAATTCTCTCCAACGGCTAACTCAAAGTGAGGCTGGAGGAAAGCAGCTGGAGGGCTAGCAGTCAAGGCACATGTTTGAGCAAGTGATAATCATTATGTCACCCTCATTCACTGAAATTTGTATCGGTTTAATTTGGTGTGTTTTGTGTTCTTGGTTTGTCTTTTCATACTTATTACATGTATGCACACAGGCACACGCAGACACTCACGAAAATAATACACACTCACTTAATACAGCACAGTACATAAAATCCCAGCCCGTCGTGGTTTGTGTGTATGAGAAAAGGAAGGATGTAATCAACTCGGGGCATGTGCTAGACAGGCTTTCCAATGCCACATCGACATCCTCTTCAACTGAACTCCAGGCCTGTGTGACTGTGATCACGGATGATGATCACTTACACATATGCACACAGGCCACGTAATCTCTTTCAGATTTCTACATGGTAAAGGATGATGAAGGTTATAAAGTGTATTGCTCCTAATTAAATCGGAGACATTTTCAGAGGATTAAAGTTCGTAGCTGTCTGTTTTTGGTTATCAGCTGAATATTACACATAAATCATGGGTCTAAACCATAAATAGGGAGATTAGAGTTTTCATTATGCATATATTTTTTGGGGTTGTCAAGTTGTATTTGTTTTTAAATATATCGATATATTTTTTTCCGCTTCTGTTGCTAATTTGCATGAGATGTAATTGTGTGAACGTTTGCCCGGTTTTTGTTCACAGATGTCGTGGTGTTCATTTTGAAAAAGTTGGGTCCAAATAATTGTCTTGTGAAATACATCCTCAACTCAGCCAACTCTCAGCCACAGCTTGTTCTTATTCAACAAGCCGCCCTCTGGTCTATCTTCTCTAGGCTTTTATACTCAGCCACTCTCTTCCCCTCTTTTCTGTTTCTCTTTAAAGCAAAGCCAAGCCTCCACCTCAGATCTCTCCTAGCAAGTCCAGCGGAGGGGAGTTCTGTGTAGCCGCTATATTCGCCTCCTCTCGCTCCTGGTTCATCACCAACCCCAACATGAAAAGGGAGAAAGGTGTGTGTGTGTGTTTGTGTGTTTGGGGTCGTAACAGTGTGTTTACCCCATCTCAGGCCCCCTGCGTAGACGCAACCCAAAGGTCACTACAAAACAGCCGAGCTCTCAACCAGTCAAAACACCAGGGTTAAGTCATAACGACATGCTAAATGGTGGGGACACGACCTCTGTTAATGTTTTACTGCCTTTAGAAAGAGCCACACTGGATTCCTTCCACAGTTCTGTTGTTCCTTGCTGAATTATCCCCCATGTTTCTTTGAAAAGAACCAAGGTAATGTTTTCCTTTGCAACATCAAGTGTTGTTTTTAAGAATTGGACTAACCTTGAAACCTGTGAACGTTGACCCTTTGACCCCCGTCAACAGACCAATCCAGGCAGTCAGTGGTCGACTCCCTCTACATCCTTAGTTGTTACGGCAACCTGGTGGAGCACGTCCTGGAGCCCCGGCCGATCAGCACAGCGCAGAAGATCAGTGACGACACACCTCTGGAGCTCAACACCTGTCCACGCGCCTGCTGGACGCTAGCAAGGTACAGAGCTCACTGCCAACACACCTCCTGTTCTCACTAACGGTCTACAACATGCGAGCCAACTCGCTGCATTTACTTTTCAACACACTAGTTCCTGGAAGTTTAATTTGACATTTGCTTCAATGTTAATACATCTATAGAAAGCAAAGGGAGTCAGGTGGCTGAGCGGTGAGGGACTCGGGCTAGTAATCCGAAGGTTGCCAGTTCGATTCCCGGTCATGCCAACTGACGTTGTGTCCTTGGGCAAGGCACTTCACCCTACTTGCCTCAGGGGAATATCCCTGTACTTACTGTAAGTCGCTCTGGATAAGAGCGTCTGCTAAATGACTAAATGTAAATATACAACTACTCATTGTACGTTGCATGAGGGTGAGTTTGTCTGCAGTACTATTATGTGCAGCATATTCCCCTGACTGACATATTGTCTTAAATAGTTTGCAGCAATGCAATGGTAATTATGTAGGATACTGGACATTTCCACGGAAGCCAAAGGAAAGGATCCAATGAAGCGATGCCACAACATATTTTCCTGTGATCAAACGTGATGTACTGTAGGACAGCACACATGGTGCTCAGTATGCACTGCAGAGACACATTACATACATGAACTGCTGTGGAGGGGGGGTGGGGGTCCATTTTAGCCCAGCAGGGGGACATGTTCCATACATCTGGGCCGTCTGATGTTCGCTTCTCCACAAATTGACTTGTGCGTTTGTTTGGGGCAGGACACCGCAGTGGAACGAGCTACAGCCACCGTTCAATACCAACCACCCCTTGGTGCAGGCCTCAGACCTGGTGCAGTACTACCAGTACCTCCTGGCTGGACGTAAGTGCTTACCAACACTCGCTCGTGCGTGTATGTGCCTAAGAAGGACAGAGAGACGGCGTAGATTTGGATGTATGCGCCTGTCCTCGTGTGTGTGTGTGTGTGTGTATGTGTGTGTGTGTATGTGTGTGTGTGTGCGTGTGTGTGTGTGTGGGTATGCAGCGTCCTCTGCTGTGTGCGTGTTCCGAGCGTGCGTGTATACATGTACTCTTTACGTGTGTGTACCATTAGAGCCCGGGGGGCGCTGGAGCATGCCCTGTTTGATTTATGGTGTTTACTCTCAGTGGGAGATTGTCTTCACCCTCTTATTGGTGCCACATGCTGAGCAGGGATGCTTTCAGTCAGCAGCCACTACTTCCTTCTCCCTTTTAAGGTCCCCCGAGAAAGATAAGCCATCTCGGCGCATTTGAAGTGAGGGCCTCAGACCCCCCTATCAGACGCAACTATCGGCTCTTCCGTTCAGCCCGGCGCCCTGGGACCCGAGCCCCTCGGTCTCTGCTGCCTCCGCGTCTGTGCCCCCTCCTGGACACTTTAGCATGACGCTACGCGGCCTCAGCCATTCAGGCCTCGCCAATTAGCGGAAGCTCTAATTAGATAACAAAGTACAAAGAGCAGAAAGCACTTCAGGTTGACATCCGAAAAGGCCACTCCTGAGGGAGGGGGGGGTGGGGGTGGGGGTGGGGGTGGGGACGACGACACAGAGTGCACACGGATGGCCACACATGCAACCCATCCCCTGAAATAAGTCGGCGTTGTTGCGCTAGCTGGATAATCACAAACATTAAGACGATAATTAGCTCCTGACAGGGCTCTGGGTGACCCCTGGTTGTTTCCACTCACATCCGCTCGCTTCCCCGACCCCTCGCGGCCTAACGGGTAGGAGATTTTCCTCAAATTAGTTCTAACAGCCTTCCTAGTGTCAGAGCGATGAAGGCATGTTGGTGTGACGGGCACGGGCACTTGATTTCGTGTGACTCGTATCAGCGATAGGGGCAGAGTAGGGAGCGCAATGCGAGATTCATTGCGTTAACATTTATATCCAATTAACAATAAGCGAAATATCGTCCCTATTATCTCACTCGAGTGGCACCAACCCCTCCAATCCATTTGGAGGTCACAAGGATATGCGCATAATTGTCCGGTTCTGTAAACACGCGTCTCGCTACTTGTACTCCTGCCATCACCCCGCAGGCCAGCTTCTCCTTCCTGCACACCACGGCTCGCCGAGTCATGCCACCTTCCATCTCTGCACCCGGGCGGACGATTTCCAACATCCTGTATCACAACAGGGAACAGGTCATCCACTCTCCAGGGCGGGCTGAGCCGAGGAGGAAGAGGAGGGAGAGGAGGAGGCGCGATCCAGGCAGGGAAATCATTCCACCCGAGGGACGATTTACGCCACAGCACGGACCTATGTTCTTGGGCTCCGGTGAAGCATAAAGAGCAGGGCGCTATGGAGGATGAGAAGACGGACCCTTCCCCCTCGTTCCTCCCCCCCCCCCCCCCCCCCCCCCCACCCACCCACAAAACACACCACGTTATCAGGGTCTCGTTTACATAGCCGATATGACCCCGGCGTCAACAACGAGGGGTGTGACGGAGGGGAAAAGGAGAAAGGGATAGGGAAAACGGAAAGACAAGGAGGGAAATGGAGAAGGTGAAAGTGCCTCCAGATAACGCCGTGAGTGAGAGAGACACCACGACACGGCAGAGGGAGGGCGAGACACACAGAGAGGGTCGGTGCGCCGTGCAACACCAATCATTACCCTGTGCACATCATCTACCCTTCCAAAGCCCCCTCTGCCGGCCCCTGCCCACGTCTTCCGCCAGGGCGGAACTTTCTTCAAGGATATGCAGGGGAGGCTGAGTTGCGAGGTGATTGACGGGCGGCCAGTCTCGCGGCTCTATATTGGATGACCCGGCTGATTAAATATGCAGCATGCGGGGAGCGCGGGGTCAGGCCAGCCGGAGCCTTCGGGGCGGGTGATAAAAGCAGCCGTGGCGCCACTTCATGGTCACTATCTCCACCTGTCCATCTGCCCTGGGCCCTGGCACCGCTCAGACCGGGGGAAAAACACACCGCTGCTCCAGCACTGCTGAGGATGATAAGAGGTAGACACACACACACGAAGAAGAGACACAGGGACACGCACACACACTGGAGTAGGCATGCACACACACAAATGCAGAGGTCCACACACACACACACACACACACACACATACACAGGGAAGCATAAGGACAAGGACAAACACACACAGATGTAGAGGAGATAAGAGAGAAGCTGGCTTCATAAACACTGTTTCAGTCCAGCTTTGAGTGCTCAGGGAATCCTTCCTAGCTATGGGCTGATCAGCCAGTGAAGAGAAATAACTCTTTTTTTCTTCCTGAAATTGCCCAGGAGTTGAAAATAGAATGAATGGCGCCATTTCATAAAGCCGGAGGTGTTGGAGTTCAATTTCAAACAGCAGTTTGTTCCTTAGAATAACACAGGTATACTTTTTGAGGAATGTGAGGTTGTTTTTTTATTAACCTAATTTGCTCCATATTTCATTCTTAAAACATGCGGCTTGTTTTTCCACATTTAACATTTTCTTCTGAAAGGCTGGTGGCAATGTTTGCGAAGCCGTCCGCAATATGTATTCAGACACCTCCTTCCTCGGCCGCAACATTTTGCCGAGGTAAACAAGCAGTGAATAATTTACCGCCCGGCTCTCTGGCTGGCTCCATTGAGCTGCTGTGGCGGTGACAGAGGTGCATTTTGGCCCTCATCTCTCCCCTTACCCATCAGAATGTACTAATTGTGAAGGCTGACTGGCCTGTCTCTTGAGGTTTCTGCCCCTTGACGGCGCGCCATTGGCTCGTCAATAGCTCTAATTGCCTGAGAGGGGCCGAGGCCAGGAGGTTTGGACCAATGGGTGTTTGGTAAAGAGAAACCTTGGCGCCATGGCTGGGTCTGCTTCTAAGGAGAGCGCCGAGGATGAAGAAGAGGAGCATTGTCTGAACGAGGGAAGCCGTCAATCAAGTTACCATGGTGATGTACGCCGCACACCTGTCTGCTGCCACTCAAGGAGGATGAAAAGAGAGAGGGAGAGATGGAGGTGGAACGGAAGGGACAGGCCAGACAATAAGGCAGCCCCCCCCCCTCCCCCCCCCCTCCCCCCCCTCCCGGTCTCCTTCAGATCGTTAACCCTTATCTCTCCCAGGAGATCATCCCCTGACCAGGGGGTGAGGTCAGTCCCAATCAATACCTGGCCGGCCAGCCACGCTTTGTTCTTGTTCCACTTGCTGCACCTGGAGTGCAGCCTGTTCCTTCCCTGGCCTGGAGCCCTGCATGGTGTCCTGGTCCACTGACAGAGAAAAAGAAACAAAACAAGCACTTCCTATTGGAGCTCATGAACAGATGCTCATTGATGCAGACAGTGCCACCGACTGTTTCCTGAATGTTGATTTAAGCCATGCTAGCAGATCAGGGTGGGACTCAAAAGACAAACACCAATCAGATTTGTGTCCCGTGTCAACAAGGAGCATTGTTGTCTATGCGAAGGGGCTCGTAGGAGAACTACGCCTGATTTATCCTAGATGGTAATCTTTGCCGTCAACCATCACTTATGCAATTAAGTCATCTCAGGTTGATTAGGGAGTGTTTATTTTTGCGTCGCCACTAGACAGAAATATGTTCATAATTTGAGTGTGCTGTTTTTCACTCATGTTTGAGCTATATTTTTGCTATATTTTCAAAGAAAGTGAAACGTAAGCTTACTCATATATGAGCCCCTCCAAGATTCCCTGACCCCTGTGATCACATGACGTTGACTTATTTCCTTTTAGAGTCAGTAATGACCATTGTAAAAGCAGGCTAGACACAATGGCTGTCCATCCGGACACAATATAAGGTGTACACACACACACACACACACATACACACACAAACACAGACACACACTGTAACTTCCTCCCCACCACGCACATACAGTACCAACACACTGGCCTGTCTCTGCTTGACCCTTGGGGATGACCACTGCCCCCCCTCCTCAGCCTGTCAGCTCTCACTCCCAGGCCAATGAACCATCGCCCAACCCCACGCCCCTAACGCCCTCCTCCTCCCATCCTCTTCCCCAGCTCTACGGAAACTCGATCCAAGCGAGCCAGCAACTGCTCGACAAGCATCAATAATTAATTAGGGAACAGCTAGTTGGCCCCAAGGGTCAGAGAGCAAGAGTGGAGAAGAGAGGGAGTACAGGAGAGGAGGAAGGATGGGGGGGAGGCGGGGGGGGTGGAGTTGTGATTTTGTTTAATAAGTAACACAAGCCTGCTTTGTTCTTCTCCCCATTAGAGAGCAACATGAGGGTATCAAAGGGTCTGCCTAGGAACCTATCCCCCGCCCCCACCTTCTCTTACTGTGGCCGCGATAGAACCCAGATACGCACACCCATACACACTCTCACACACTAGAGCAGGTGTGCACACCGTGATTAGGATATCAAAAAGAGGGGGAGGGTGCGAAGTGAATTCCAGTTGCCGAGTAGTGTCAGACGACAGTTTGTTTTAGCGCTGATGTCCGTGTCCTGCCCAACTGACACCATGCCTTCTTGGAGATATCAAGAGGAGAGATGGATTTAACACCGGAGGGTAAACACCAGGGGGGAAAGGGAGCAGGAGGGGAAGAGAGAGAGAGAGAGAGAGAGAGAGAGAGAGAGAGAGAGTGAGAGAAGAGAGGAGAGAGAGAGAGAGAGAGAGAGAGAGAGAGAGAGAGAGAGCAGAGAGATAGAGAGGAGAGAGAGGAGAGAGAGAGAGAGAGAGAGAGAGAGAGAGATGGAGAGAGAGAGAGAGAGAGAGAGAGAGGAGAGAGAGATGAGAGAGAGAGAGAGAGAGAGAGAGAGAGAGAGAGAGAGAGAGAGTGAGAGAGGGGAAACAGACAGCAGTGCCTTGTGCGCTCCAGATGAGAACTGACAACTTTATTAGCCATTCCAGCGTTAAACTAATCCACCGCAGAGGCACGGCGCGAAGCCCCCCGAGGTGGCAGCAGAAAAGGACTGATTCTGCACATTAGGCCTCATTCTCCACGCTTGCTTATTCAAGCCTGCAAGTGCTCCATCTGTCTGGACGTTGCTGCTCTCTCTCCCTCTCTGTCTCTCCCCTCTCTCTCTCTCTCTTTCCTCTCTCTCTCTCTGACTGTGCTGTGCCGCTGACGGGCCTCACACACACGGGCGCACACACACACACATGTTCTCTCTCACTCACACTTACACATGCTCTTTCACACACCCAGGCACGCATATGCCCACATGGCCTTTGCCTCGCTTTCCCCCCTCCTCACTCGGCCGTGCGAGTGCAAAAGATACACATTTAAGCTCTTTTGCTCTCCCACCCTCATTCTCTTTCTGAACCCTCTCCACCCTGCAAAAAAAACCTCTCTGTCACGGCCACAGCCGTGCCACCCTGTTGGTTTTGGTTTTGCCCTGCCCTAGTGTTTCCCTGCCCTAGTGTTTCCCTGCCCTAGTGTTTCCCTGCCCTAGTGTTTCCCTGCCCTAGTGTTGCCCCTGCCCTAGTGTTTCCCTGCCCTAGTGTTTCCCTGCCCTAGTGTTTCCCTGCCCTAGTGTTTCCCTGCCCTAGTGTTTCCCTGCCCTAGTGTTTCCCTGCCCTAGTGTTTCCCTGCCCTAGTGTTTCCCTGCCCTAGTGTTGCCCTGCCCTAGTGTTTCCCTGCCCTAGTGTTTCCCTGCCCTAGTGTTGCCCTGCCCTAGTGTTTCCCTGCCCTAGTGTTTCCCTGCCCTAGTGTTTCCCTGCCCTAGTGTTTCCCTGCCCTAGTGTTTCCCTGTCATTGTCTTCACCTTTTTTTTCGTTCTCGTTAGCGTCATTGTGTCCACCTGTGTGTTGTTTGGTTCTGTATTTAGGTCCTGTTTTGTGTCCAGTGTTTGTCTTGTCCTTACTACCCATGTCCCTGTGAGTACCCTATCTGTTTCCCGTTTTTGATAATAAACCCCTTGTTTTCGACATGGCTGTGTACTCCCTTGCATTTGGGTCCTACCCCTCCACTCACCATGACACTCCCCCTCACTGAAGCAAACCCCACCTGTACACTCACTGTCCCTGGTCTGGGTTTGTGTCCGCAGAGGTTCCCCCTGGAAGCCCTGGGCCAATCACACGCCACGAGTCCTACGACAGCCTGTCGTCGGACCACAGCGGGCAGGAGGATGAGGAGTGGCTCTCGCAGGTGAGGCTGGCACTGCCCGACTGGCACTGCCCGACTGGCACTGCCCGACTGGCACTGCCCGACTGGCCTCAGTCACCCTCACTGGAACATTACACTGGAGCATGAAAACTGCAGATTTGCACCATGTTGTTTCATTTACATCTACATTTAGTCATTTAGCAGACGCTCTTATCCAGAGCGATTTACACTAAGTACAGGGACATTCCCCCGAGGCATGTAGGGTGAAGTGCCTTGCCCAAGGACACAACATCATTTTTTTGCACAGCCGGGAATCGAACTAGCAACCTTCTGATTACTAGCCCGATTCCCTAACCGCTCAGCCACCTGACTCCCTCCCATTTGGGAGCTTTCGTGACTTTAAGACAGCGTTATCTGATTAACAAATTTCTTGTAATCACTTTACTCTCTTTCTCATCCTAATAAACCTTGTTGGTCCAGATTTTTTATATTTACATGAATTATATTGTATTGTATTCTATAGTCTTACGTAAGTGCTTATTCACTGTTTGACTCTGTCTTCAGCAACACCACGGTGGCCACCTGAAACTTGATTTCATTTGATCTCATATAAAAATTCTAGATTAAATGGCAAGATTTGATGGAGAAAGAGATGTTCGAAGCTTCCATCTCCATATGGGTTAACTTTCATGTCTCTCAAGTCTGAAGTCTGCCAGTAACAGTCACACTTTTAACCATTAATAATTTCTTGCCATACATAATTGATCGGTCAAAATGTGGTCCACTTAGGAGGAGAATGCTGTGGTTGGTCCTCACCATGATACTTTAGCCGGGAGCAATACTGTCCATTTCACCAAAACTAGTAAAGCTTGCCTGGAAATACTTTTAGAAAGTACCCTTTTGATTGCAACACATTTGACTGTATACTATAAACTGTATATTCCAGTGATCACCACAACCTTAACTACCGATATAACAAGGACCAACATAGCCACAGTGTTGGAACAGGTGTAATAGGCTGTGTCCTGGAAATACCTTGTTTGTGCATCTGTCTCCTAGAGAAAATGTGTGATGTAGGTGTGCTATGAAGGATGCTGTCCTTAAACTGTTTACCCTAGCACTTGGTTATTTTACAGTACAAGAGTCTGAAAGCTGGAGGAATGTTGATTGTTTCGACTTGTCACAAAATGGCTGCCTTTGATTAATTGGAGTTCCACCTCACATTGACATGCCCCCCTGTTCTCCGGCCATCTTGTTGCCATTCGAATGAAAAACACCAGACTCAGACTCTAAACATAGAGCAGCGGTTTCTTGATCCATTACAGATACACGCCTTGTTCCAGGTCATCCCTCCCGTTCCTCCACTCTCCCTCACAATAGTCTGCTAGATAAATACTAAATATGTATACGATGATAATGGCTAGATTGAATTAGCAGACAGCACCTTGTGGATGTCATTATATCATGTCACTGGGGC
The DNA here is from genome assembly GCF_038355195.1 of Osmerus mordax. NCBI lineage: Eukaryota > Metazoa > Chordata > Actinopteri > Osmeriformes > Osmeridae > Osmerus > Osmerus mordax. The sequence continues at coordinate 10,183,957 of NC_090060.1, forward strand.
TATCTCTTCATTGGATTATCAAGGGCTATTCGCTGTTGGGGGGGGGGGGGGAATTGATCAGCCTCGTAATCACATTCATGTTGTGACCTTCAGGACGTGTTTTCCAAGCCGCCTTTTGGCCCTGAACCTTTTCCGAGGCGATGTTAGTGCCTAGCAGCGTGTCTCCCTGTACCCCCCAGCAGTCCCCCCCGTACGCTGCATCTTTCATTGGCCCTGTCAAGTCTGCCTCCTGACACCCAGCGGTTCAGACGGCCACTGCAGGTTGGTCTGCAGAAGGCATGTGGCTCTGCTCCTCTCACCACGTCTGGAACGGAATCCATTTCACGCCACCGACTCATCCCAAACCGCCTTTTTAGTGGGACCACTGTCTCTCTCTGACACAGCCCCGAGTTTCAGTGTCATTGTGGGGCGCTGCGTCGCGTGAAAAGGCCTTCCCCTAGCCCCTCTGTGAGCCGTGCACTGTGGGCGATGAGGGCCGTCAGTGTGACGAGAGCGCAGAATGTCCTGAGCCCAGCGCGACAGGAGGGCAGAGGAGAGGCAAACATCTGGCCCCTAGACCCTGCCGCAAGAGAGCTCGTCTGGCATCTGTTCATCTCTGGGGCTGGGCGCGACACCGATGGTGTCAACTGGCGAAGGGCACACACACGCACTCACACACACGCACTCACACACACGCACTCACACACACGCACTCACACACACACACACACACACACACACTCACAGACACACTCAGCCGAGGACGTGTACATGCACACAATCACATGCATCCTCAAGCTAGAATACATGCAGACATACACACAAGCATGTGACAAGCCTGTAAAAAAAAAAATATATATATATATATATATACTGTATATATCTGAGTCTAATTCATCCAGACCTCCTGGGATGGACAACCACACACACACACACACACACACAACTGTATTAAGAGACCATAAGCTGTCACCCTGGACTTGGATGTTGATGTCTCACAGCTAAAAAGGCTGGGAGGTAGGGGGGGGAAGAGAAGGATACAGAGAAGAGCGACGAGGGGGAGAAGGGAGGGGACGTCAGTGAGTGTGTGTGAAATAATGTAACGCAAGGTGAAGAGGGAGCCTACGAGAGCTGTGTGTTAAGTGCAGGAGGGAGTTTGGAAAGGGAGAGCGGAGGAGGGAAGAGGAGGAAGAGGGCGGCAGAGTGGGAAGGGATTAGTCGTGGTAGTGAGGACAGATGAGGCAGAAATTGGAGATATCCAGTGGGAAGGACAGTAGTCTCGTCGTGATTCATTTTCCAGCCCGGTCCCTCCGCCTTCCTCCACCCACCCCCCTCCACTGTTGGGTGATTTATTTATTTATTAATTTTGTTACCGTCATTCAACATTACTGCCCCCCACCCCCTCAAGTCCCTTGGAGCTTAAACAGACTCTAATGGCGTTGGTGCCATTTCTGCGAAATATGGAGCTAATGTCACATTGACTCTGGCTCACCCATAATCCTCTTGTCACAGGAAATCCTCTTTTAATTTCTTTCTATTTCCCCCGTCTCCTCCTCTTCCTCCGATCCGCTGTCTTGGCAAGTGACTGGCCCGCGAGCCTGGGTTGATCCCTGGACTGTAGTGTAACCAGGGTGTGTTGACACTGATACCGTCAACACAAACATGGCGGTGTCTCCCTCTCGTGTCCCCTGCTCACGTCCTCTGGGGGATAAGGAGGATGGGGCTGTGTCCTGACATTGGCTAGGGAGCATGTGAGGGACGCTAGCCGCTATAGTCCCTGCACTGAACGCTAGCGGGGAATTTGCTTTCCCAACATACTGGCTCCAAGGTTTAACAGGCAGTTTTGCAGCGACCAATTATTTAAATCAGTAAACTAAAGACATCAAAGAATGTCTTTAAAAAAGGAAGTCTGCACGCCTCACGTTGGAATGCATGCTGCTCCAGTGGCCGGCTGAGAATAGCGCCAGCACGCTCATGCTAATCTCACCTCGCCCTCATCTCTCCTGTTCAGGTGGAGATCGTGACCCACACCGGGCCTCACCGCCGGCTCTGGATGGCCCCCAGTTCCAGTTCAAGACCATCCATCCATCCGGCCAGACCACGGTCATCTCCTCCTCCTCCTCCGTCCTCCAGTCCCACGGGCCCACTGACACCCAGCAGCCCCTGCTGGACTTTGACACGGATGACCTGGACCTGCACAGCCTCAGGTAAGCCCCCGCTGACTCCGCGGACATATCCTGCATGGTAGAGGACTTGGGGATTGCGAGGTGATTAGGACCACCTAACACGCGGACCGATCAACATTAGATTGAGAAGCAGAATGAGAGTGTGTGTGTGTGCGTGTGTGCGTGTAGGATCCAGCCGGTGGTGCTGCCTTCAGAGCAGTGAGCATGCCCGGCGCCTCAAGGATCGTTGCTGAGCGTCGAGGGACAGTCCAACGCCATCGATACCGGATCAGGTAGGATACATGTCTACTCTACTCTACTCTGGTATCTCTACTGTACTTTATGACAAGGAAATCCGTTCTTTGACTGGATGGACCAGATCTGGGTTCTGAGCAGTTTGTTCAGTTTTGGGTTCAACCTCAACCTCCTGTGGTTGTCAGAGCCAGTGAGATCTGACGGAACTGCCGCCGTTGTGTCCCAGTGCACCATTGATGGTCGTTAAATCGGTCTTTTGCTGACACTTTGGTGACGCTGCCAAAACAGGGTTCCTACTTGGAACGAGGCGTGTCGTGGGGAGAGGTTATCCTGGTGGGGAGCAGCAGAACCCAGGCCTCAGGGAGTACCCTGCTCCACGACAAGGTTATGGTCCTCTCCACCCATCTGTTCCCATCCGGCCCCCTGCTCTCCTCAAGCTCTGACAAACATAACCGTCTCAACCTTGACAAGCTCAGACCATTATTCACAATATCCCTAAAAATAGTTCTCCTCATATTGCTTGTCTCATCATTGATAGGAAACACCAGCGTGATGGTCTGATACGACCCGGGCATTGATCTGGTTATAAAGAGATTGTGATTGGTGTCTCCGTTTTCATCGCAAGCCGTTCATCCTGTCACGAGGCTAGACTAATCCAATCAAGTTGAGATCGGCAAAGGTGTGCGCATATTGTTTTAAACGGATCATCCAACTCAAAGCGTGTGGCAAGCGCAAACGCACTGTGTCTGTTTATTGTTGTTGTTATCAATTGGTATGATCTTTAGTTTTTGAGGAAAAAAGTGTTGTGCATATAGACAAGGCTTTTGTGTGGGTGTGAGCCCAGTAGTGGTGGGCTTTAAAGGTTATTTTGGCAAAAACCCCGCCCTTGTCATCTTGATTGACCAAAGGCGATCAATACTGTACATCCTGACCTCATTTGAACCAGGAAGTCCTCCCCCCCCCCCCACCTCTCTCGCCCTGCTGTCTGGTGGACTAGAGAGAGAGAGAGATAGAGAGGAGGGAGGGGGGGTTGTGATGCTTATCAGTCTGTGGGGACGGCTCAGCACTTGGGGCCTGCCACCACCGTGGCGCCTCCTCTTATCATCCACCCATCACTTTTGTCTTCCTTCGCCTTCAGAAGGACGCACGCTCGCCCTTTGTGTGTGTGTGTGTGTGTCACAGATTCATAGTCCTTGACCAGTTCTCATCAAAATACAAAAAGTAATTGTGTGCTTCTATGTGTAACTTCTGTGTTTGTGTGTGTATGCATTTGTGCTCATACTGAGTGTAGGACACAATTAGTGTGTGTGTTGTGTGTATGCGTTTTCCTATACTTATGAGGACATCCGTAAATTAATATTCTGATTTCTCTTTACATTTTTGTGAAATGTATTATTCTAACAATAGACAAGTTCCACAAAATAAACCAGTGTGAAATGAACATCAAGTCCTCAAGCGAAGTCAAAAGCAGACATTCAGTGGCAGCGCCACCGTCCACTAGACATTCAGACCGAAGACTTTCCAGTGCAGTTTCTTGTGAGACACTGAGCCAGACTCCGCAGGGTCTAGGAGATGATATCTTGCAGTGCTGTGTCCTACACACCCTATTTAGACTTCACTCCCCCTGGGTGCTGCGTCTGCATAGAGCTCTGGTTATGCCGGATACACAGACACAAACACAGTCTGCAAGCTCCAGATCTCTGGAGAAGACGCACTCACACACACATCGTCCAGATCTCCAGCAACTCCAGTCTGGTTGACTCAGCACACCCATGTGGGGGTCCCTGTCTCACTTCCGGGCCTCACAAAAACAAAATCAATGTGACGTGCAGCCAGCCAGCCACCATTATCAATACAGAACATCTGGTCCCTGAGTGTCGCCTTGGGGGGGGGGCGGGGTGTCTGTGTGTGTCTTTGTGTGTGTGTGTGTGTGTGTGTCTTTGTGAGTGTGTGTGTCTGTCTGTGTATGTCTGCGTCTCAGGGCGTGTGGCTTGGCGTGTGTGCATGCATGTGTGTAGATTACACCAGTGCCAGACTACACACTGGCATTTGGTGGCCAAGGGAGCCTAAATCAAGTAAGTAAATAAAGAACAGAGAGATACTGTTGAGAGACAGTAGGGAAATGTGCTTAATCTCACCTGTGCACTGATCCTCCATCGCCCCAGGTCCTTTTCCCCAAAGTTGTCTTTTGTTATGACTCTGCAAAGAACACAACCCTCCCATTTCTTTCCCGGACCGGGCCAAAACACACACACACGTGCTTGGCAAGGTGGCCGTTTTGATTGTGTTTTTGTTGTTGTTGTTGTGGCCTTCCCTGTGGTGCTGCGGTGTGCGTTTTATCACAGACCTGGGATCTAGATATCACGGAGGAGCTGGCGACAGACAGTCAGAGGGGGAAGGGGGGCAGGGGGTGGGCCGGGGGGGGCGGTGGTGGATGCAGGCATGTTGTGAGTTTGTTATCATGCCGTCCGCCACTGGGATAAAGAAACCTACTCCTGATAGGGGAATGGAGCCTCTTAATGCACACCACCGCTGGCGCTGTGAGGTGTGTGTGTGCGTGTGTGTGTGTGTGCGTGTGTGCGTGAATGCTTGTAAAAGAAAGATGCGTGTGTGTGTTTTTCTTCCTTACTGTAAGGTGTTTGTTTGTGCGTGTGGGAAGGCCCATTAAAAGGCAACAGCAGGCACTGTGGCATCCTGTGCTGTGGTGTGAATCAGTGTTGGATCAGCAACTAGCCACCATTAGCCACCTGCACTTCATCACAGGTCATGCCCCCAGCTCATCTGAGTGATATCGATCACACTCTCTTGTGGAGCCTTGCCACACTACCCCACAGTGTAGTGTGTGTGTGTGTGTGTGTGTGCGTGTGTGATTGACTCTCACCTGAACAGTACAGTCTCTGTGTTAGGTAGCCCCGGAGGCGAGAGGGGGATTCCCCCACCGCTACCGCTACCTGCCATTGTATTGTGAGGTGGGGGTTTGGAGGGCGGGAGGGGGGGGCGAGGGCAGGAATAGAGGGATGAATGGATACATGAAGAGGAGGATGGGGGGGTGGACGTCCTCTCTCTCCACTCCCTTCATACCTGAGTGGCCCTGTGAACCCAAAAGGAGAGGGTCTGGGCACCTGTGCTCAGGTGTTTTCCCTGGGACACACACACACACAGTAACTGATCCCTGACCCTAACCCTACAATTACCGAGCCAGCTCATAAAGATAAAGACCCCCAGTGTTTTTTCTCTGACTTCAGATAGTGGTCTCATTCACGGCTTGGCTGGGCCAGGGAGGTGGGGGGGGGGGTCGTCGCCCGCCACGCCACACGATATCCTCCTTAAAAGAAGAAGGCCCAATATCTTTGTCCTTCATTTCCCTCTCCCTCCTCTTTGCTTCCTTCCTCTACCAACACCCCCCCCCCCCCCCCCCCCCCCACATACACACACACACAGGCTACACACATGCCCTTACTCCCATCAATGGAACCCTTTTCACCTACCTGTCTCCTATCTGGCGACCTGGACCCCCCCCCCCCCCCCCCCCCCCTATTGGTAAGCACAGTGAGGCAAGGTGCTATTGTGGACATGGAATTTTAACGGGAGGGTGGTGAAGGATACGGGGAGAGGGTATTGGGGGGTCTGGTTGGGGCGGAGGAATGTGGGGGGTTTCTGGTTGGGGGTCTGGGGAGGGGAAGGGGGGAGGGGGGTCTGTTTATGTCATCCCACCACCGTAATCAGACAGTGAGAGATGTGCCTTTCTTGTCACGACACCGGTGCTCCTGAGGAACCAAGCAAGGGAAGAAGGAAGAGAAATAAAGAGGCCTGTCTTTCCTATATCCGCCACTATCATCTTCTCTCCATCCTCCCCCCTCTTTTAAATGGTTCTATCTTCCCTCTCTTTTCATCTCCCCTCTCCCTCTGTCCTTTTCTGAGAAGATGACAGTAAATGCGTTCTGCACGTTTTGGCAGCTGCCTGGATTTATTGTTGTGGACGCTGTTTTAAGACTTTAGGGAGATGAATGTGTGTGTGTGTGTGCGTAAGGGGTGTGTGTGTTTGTAGTGTATGGCCCTTCTTTTAAGACTTAAGGGAGATGGAGTGAGAATGGTTTGACCACATGTAAGGATTTATGGTGAGGCTGTGCGTGACTGAGATGCCATGCACCATGGAAGTGTGTGTGTGTGTGTGAGAGAGAGAGAGAGAGAGAGACAGAGAGACAGAGAGACAGAGACAGAGGGGGAGGGGGGGGAGAGAGAGAGAGAGAGGGGGAGAGGGAGAGAGGGAGAGAGAGAGGGGGGGAGAGGGGGAGAGGGAGAGAGAGTGATTAGTATTTACAAATTAGATTGTATGGAGATGTAAAGTTTGTGTGTGTGTATTGATGGCATATTTTACTTGGATAGTGAGGTTTAGGATCTGTTTGTGCTTTGCTGCTCGAGTGTGTGTGTGTTGCACATTTCAGTTTCAAAAGTGTCTGTGGTTTCTGTGCGAGAACCAAGCTGGGTGATTTGAACATGTGTGTAGAGTACATGTTTGAAAGAACACCCTCCAGCATATGAGGCGTTGTGTGTGTGTGTGTGTGTGAGCGAGCGCCACTCCGGCAGCGTGGCTCTCGCTGAGCAGTGCCAGGGGGCAGAGGGGGCCGAGCAGCTGCTCTTCATAGCGACTGAATGGACACCAACGTGCGGGGCATCTGCCCGGCTCTCCCCTCGCCGCCCCTCCACCCGGCCTGCTGGAGTGGCAGCGGCGGCTGGGCCTCCGCTGCCTCGCGTACCGCCAGAGCCAGGCTGGTTCACCAGGGCTCACCACATCCATGGGCACAAGCATGTCATCTAACCCCCCCCCACCCCCAGAACGCTCCTGCTACTGGGGCTTTGTGTCCAGCTGCTACGTGTGGGGGGTGGGGACCAACACCCTGGTCTTTGTGTGATGTTTGACGAGGTGGCATGATAGGCTTAAGATGGCGTGGCGGGTGGGGGGGTGGGGCACGGTGTCACGTAGGGGACACCGTGCCCCCTGCCCCCCGACCTCAATCCAGCGTTGGCACTGCGCCACCATCGAGCGGCAGTAAGCCTGTCCAGTCACACCAGCGGTTTGGGGCGTCCAGAGGAACTCATGTAACAGAACAGCTGGTCAGGCTCACACTCGCACACACACACACACTCACAGGTTTCTGTGCTTACACATCTCTTTATTATATTATTGAAATAATGGGGAGCAAAGAGACTTGTGCTGTGATCCAGATAGTGGCGGGGGGGACTCACACAGCACACGCACCACACACACAGCACACGCACCACACACACACCACACTCACCACACACACACCACACTCACCACACACACACCACACTCACCACACACACACCACACGCACCACACACACACCACACTCACCACACACACACCACACGCACACAAACACCACGCACACCCAGCCCTAGTGCTGTTGCTGCAAGGCACAACAGAATGATCCCAGAAACATTGTGTGCCCCAGTTCCAGAGTGGATCCCAGAAGGCTCTCCTCTTCTCCTCCCTCTGCCTCTCTCACTTAATCTCTCGCCTCTCATCCATGGAGTTAAGTGGCTCCCTCTCCTCCTCGCCCTCTCCCCCCACCAACCGTCTGTCCCACCTGACTGACGGGAAAGGAGAAGCACCGTCATCAGCACTGACAGATCAACTCTGAGACACCAACCAGCACTAACGTTTGCAACCCGTCTCTCCCCCACCCTCAGTCCTTCTCCCTCTTGCACTCTCTCCCCTAACTGTCTTTTCTCCTGTTCTCCTCCTCTCTCTCTCTCTCTCTCTCTCTCTCTCTCTGCTGTTTACACCTCCCTCTTGTATCTCCCTTTCTCCTTCATCCTCTTCTTTTGTGTTTCGTGCGTCGTAACTTGGTGTCCCTCCTTCCCATCCTCCCTCCATCCATCCCCCTCGGCAACACACCCTTCCCTCTCCAACATCTCCAACGCCCGTCTTCCTGCACGTTCTCTCCTCTCTATCCTGTCTCCCTCTGTCTCCTCTCTCTCCTGTATCTCTCTCTCTTTCTCTGCCCTCTCTCACGTCTCCCCTTCTCTCTTTGACATTAACAGCGGCTGACAGTGTCTCCAACACGGCTCGGACTAATCCACCTCCGCGGGGTGTTAAAGCATGTCCCCCCGGCCCCCAGTAATGGATCGATCCGTCTGCTGTGATGGTATTTTTTACACCTCGGTGCAGGAAACGCCTAATGCACGCCTCTCCACTCGGCCCCTCGGCTCGCTCAGTCATTACGGGAGTTGGAGATAAGAGTGTGTGTGGGGGGGGGGGGGGGGCGTCGCTGACAAGAGTGGTTAAAAATGAATACGGGATGGAAAACGAGAAAGCACTCACGGGCTGAGGAGAGAGGGGGGGGAGGGGGGGAGGGATGAACTCTGCTTCCCTCACCCCGGTCTTCCCGCGCGATGCCGAGGTGTGCCGGAGACACTCGGGCTATCACCGCCCGCCCACCGTCCTAGCCAATCAAGCAGCCGAACTGGGTTTCATTCAGACCAGCTCTCCAGGTTTGCTTGCAGTGCTCGGAAGTGATCATTTGAGCTCGGGTGCTCTTTTGGTCCAAGTTGATTCAGGTAAAGGACAACAGAGCTGGTGTCGGTAACTAAGCCGCTCGCCCGGGGTGTGGGAGCTTCCGTACCTGAAGGTTGGCTACTAATGACAAACTGCTGAGTGACGGGCCCAGATAGAGCGGGGTCGCCACGGTTTCTGATGGCGTGATGGCGTCCCATCCCCCTCTCCGTCCTTGCCCTCACTACCTCCTCCCATGTTCCCATTCTTCTCCTTCACTCTCCTATTCAGTCAGCGTTTTATCCCCCTATTTAGAGTTCTTCCCTCCCTCCCTCGCTGCTTTCTCATCTCTGCTGTTTCTCATCTCTCCTGTTTTTCATTCTCTCCCTCCTTCTCCTCTCTCCTTCCTTCTTCGTCTATCCTCCTCTCCTGTCCTTTGGCCAGCCTCAGGGCCCAGTCCCCTTGTCCAGGTGTGGAGGTGCTGCAGGTCATTTCCTGTGGGTGTGGGTGTGTGTGTGTGTTTGTGGGTGTGTGTGTGTGAGGATAGATGATATCTGCTCACCTGGCCCAGTCCAGCCACAGAGAGTGTCTTTGTTTATTCATGCAGCAGCAGAGGGTGAGGGCTGACCCCCTCAGCCTAGCCCAGCCACCTTCCTGCTTAGCTGCCTGCTAACAGACCCAGGTGACAACAGCCAACTAGTGTGTGTGTGTGTGTGTGAGAGAGAGCGAGAGAGAGAGAGAGAGAGAGAGAGAGAGAGATGCAGACATGGAAGAAGAGAAAGGAAAAGGTGACTGCCTTTCTTTCCTCACCTGAAAATTACATCCTGCAGCCGTTTTACCGGAGTGTGTTTCGATTCGCTGATGGAACGCGAGAAATGTCTGCTCGACTGGAACCCAGGATTCCAACCAACTTTGTGTGTGTGTGAGCGTGAGCACTTGATCCTACCTATTGTCTCTTATGTATTTGAATGTATTTATATATATTTTTATCAGACTTACCCTTTACAATAGAGAGAAAGAGAAATAGTCTGAACCATATAAAAGATAGATGTTCCACAAGATCACCTCGCAAAAAAAGAAAGAAAAGAAAAATGGAGCGAGCAGCATAATGTCCACACCTCGGACACTGTGTGACACTGTGTGACACACACAGGTTGTGGCAGCGCTGGCACGCTATTCCTCTGCTCAGCTGTGGATCTCAGCCTCACAGGCTTCCAGCCCCAAAACCAAACCGACAGTTTTCTTAGAGTGAGCTGTTTTTCGGTGTTCTTTTTCTGTTCGTTTTTCCCCCGATGCCTTTTTCTTTTTGTTTTTTTTTCTTTTTTTTGGGGGGGGGGGGGTGAGTATCTAGAAAGCCTTGAGTCAGGTGTGTGCGTGTGAGAGCGCCCTCCTCTCTGCGTGTGTGCTGAGGATGCAGGCCGAGGCGTGGGCTACGCCCCGGTGCTGCCTTGTGCCAACGTGTTTGTCAGCGGGCAAAGCGCACGTCCTTTGTTGCTTTTCCCCGTCGTCGTTCTCCTTTTCTTTTTTTGCGTCTTCCTACCCTTCGTCTCACTCTCTCACCCTCTTTTCACTCTGTTTATCTCCTTCTATCTTTCTCTTTAGCCCCTCCCCCTCCTTATCAGTGTTACAGGAAGCTCAAGTTATCACATTCCTGCCGAACAGCTTAAGTGAGATCCATTAGTTTGACGACAGGAGCGCAGGACGAGATGTGAAACTCTTCTCTCCTCACCCATCGCCAGCTCCCTCTTTCTGATTTGAACCCCGTTTCCCAGATTCTTATCACTATAATTTAGGCCTTATTGTCTGGACTAAGGGGGCTGGAAAACATCATTTTGCTTCACATAGCAGTTGTGTGTGTTTGTGTGTGCGTGCGTGTGGTGTATGTTTGCAGTTTACTTTCCTCCTTTGTGATTCAACATGCTTTTGTGTGAATACATGGATATGGAAGTGCTTTAGCAGTGGTTAGATGCGTGTGTTTTCCATAAGCGTGAGCGAGGGTGATGTGTACACACACACAAACACACATGCGCACTGGCACACACACAGACACACACACCCATGCGTAACACCGTCTAAATGAATTCATAAGTTCATGTCTCCCCAGGCCAAGTACACCGGTAAACAGCGCTGCAATATTCCCAAAATAAAACCAGGGAGCTTTATGGAACTGGCACAGGATACACACACATTACATGGCAAGTCACAGGCATGCACACACACACACACGCACACACTCCCTCCTGAGAACATATGTTTTCAATGAAGCCTTCACTGTAAAGCATGGGAGCGCCGATCAGCCATATGAAGTAATGTACACAGTCTTACACATACTTGTCATATTCATTCCAAAACACTAAGATGGAGGGAGAAGAAGGTGGTGTGTGTGTGTGTCCGCGTGTTTAGTTTGTGTATGTGCACATAAATGTGTGTGTAGTTGTATGTAGTGTCTGGCTTAGTGTGTTTCATGTGTGTACATGTGTGTAGAGGTGTGTGTGTGTGTGTAAATGTGTGTAGAGGTGTGTGTGTGTGTGTGTAAATGTGTGTGTGCGGGAGGTTCCTGAGGTTGTGTGTAACGGTGTGGTGCTTCGTGTCACTCAGCTCCAGCGCTGGTCCTCAGTGGTGTTTCCAGTCAACACTAGCCCTGCTCTATCTAGGCTCTCTCCTATTAAAACCTGACCCTTTGATCTACCTGCATGTGTGCGTGAGGTTCTGTGCTCCACCATCAGGGCAACAAAAACTTAATACAATTATCCAGCAGCAGAGTGTCAGAGACTAGAGGCGCCAGACTGTGTGTGTGTGTGTGCTTGTTTGTGTGCTTGTGCGTGTTTGCTTGTGTGTGTGCTTGTGTGTTTTTGGTTTCATAAGAACATAAAGTCCAAGTGAGTATGTGGCTTTGTGTGAGATTGATTATCTGTCTAGCATAACTGTGTGTGTGTGTGTGTGTGAAGGGGCCCATTGTCACTGGCAGCAAGTTCTGGCATTTCCACGCCTGGCTTCAACTATGCCAGCCCCTTCCCTCCTGTCCCCTTGCTATAATTGGGTCTTCCCATCTTAATGAGGGCGCCCTAGCCCCAAGACTCCCGCAAGGGGCTTATCGCAGCACCTCGGCTCGCTTAACAAGCACCCAGTCCCTCCTAAGGGACTTGCCGTCTACCCTTAGGTGCCCCAGAGCCCCTGGGAGTAGGAGGTTAGCCTAGCGCTGTGGCTAACTAAGCATGGCACTGTAGCCTTGAACCACGTAGGGCCCAGACCACTGTAGCTCCACTGGTCAAAGCTACATAATCCAGTAAATGAGGGGGGTGTTGGGGGCAAGTGTCACACACTGGGAATCCACGCTGCGTGGGTATAAGAAGAATGAGCATGCCCATAGCTGTCATTTTATGCTAATGACCAGTTCATAGAATTGAAGAATTAAATCACAATGTCAATGGAGTGCTGAGATTTGCTGTGTGAAGCCTTAGAACTTAAAACTTAAATCTCGGATCGGGTGAATCTGGTGGTGTTCCTCTGCTGTTGTGGCCAGGGTACCAACCTGCTGGGCCAGGGTACCAACCTGCTGTGGCCAGGCCTGGGCCAGGGTACCAACCTGCTGTGGCCAGGGTACCAACCTGCTGTGGCCAGGGTACCAACCTGCTGTGGCCAGGGCTGGGCCAGGGTACCAACCTGCTGTGGCCAGGGTACCAACCTGCTGTGGCCAGGGCTGGGCCAGGGTACCAACCTGCTGTGGCCAGGGCTGGGCCAGGGTACCAACCTGCTGTGGCCAGGGCTGGGCCAGGGTACCAACCTGCTGTGGCCAGGGCTGGGCCAGGGTACCAACCTGCGGTGGCCAGGGTACCAACCTGCTGGTCCAGGGCTTGGTGGAACACTCGTCTTGCAGCAAACCCCCCCCCCCCCCCCCCCACACACACACACACACACTGATACTAACCCAGCAACAAGCATTTCAAGCCCTTCTCCAAACGTTTTTTGTGCGTGGACACGTCCACACACGCCAGGTCACAGGAACACTCAGAGCAAACACAAGGCCGGACATAGACACAGAGCCCTCATTAGATACTTGAAAGAGGAAGGGACGTTTCTTACTGTGTAACGAAAGCCAAGATCTCTCTCTCTTTTTCTTTAATTCTTATCTCTCCATCCTTTTATTGACTCCCCTCCTCTCCCACTTTTAGTCTGAGTCATTTTTTACCCTGAGATCTAAGACCTCCCCATTAAGCCTTCTACTTTTTTCTTTCATCTTCTCCTTTCCTCGTTGTCTCCATTTCCCCTTTTTCTCAGCCTCTCTTTATCTCTCGCTCCCCTTCTCTGCCTCCTCTCTCACCGTCTCTCCCCTGCTCTCTCGCCACGTCCCAGTCCCAGCTGTAAGTCAAGTCTTAAGTGTAGCCCACACAGGGGCTCACATCCTCCTCTGTCGGCCTGGTGTTTAGACAGCGTTTACACAGCCGCACGGCCCCAGACACTTCATCGTTCCCCCGGCCAACACCAGCCCTCCCCCAGGAAACAGGTCCAGGCTGGGCCCCTGCTCCGGGCCCCAGCCCCAGCCTCTCTTCCCAGCCCCAGCACCAGCCCCTGGTCCTAGCCCCAGCACCCATCCTTAGCCTCTGGCCCTGGCCAGACCAGACCAGGAAGAGGGAGAAAAAAACAGGATGCAATTTGGCACTTATGGAGACTAAACTGTTTCCTCTCTGCCACCACACTCCGTCCTCCCTGGGAAAACCATAAGGGACCAACGAAGAAAATTGCGTCCGGGAAAATGTTTACATAGCGCCCTCTCTCCCTGTTTTCCCCCCTTCTCCCCCCTCCAAATGAGGGATTATTGTAATGTTGGAGACAGATAGAAAGGGGAGGGAAGGGGGAGATTGTAGTTCTTTTCCATCATTAGTTCAACTGTAGGTAGGAAGTGTTTGGCACTGATCAGTCTCAGCTTCCTATTTGGCAGCGCTGGGGTCTTTTTCAGTGAGAGTTCTTGTAAAAGTTGAGCTTTAGTTGTAAAACGCAGTCTGCAGAGGTGGTACGTCGGGTGGTAAGCATGTAATGTAACTCTCATGCACACACACACACACACACACACACAACCCCATACCCGCTGATGTAAACACACAGCTCCTGCTAATTCTTTTACTTTGGCGTCTCCCAGGCAAATTGACTCCCCCTTGCGCCCCCCCCCCCCCCCCCCCCCCCCCCCCCCACACACACACACACACACACACACACACACAGCCCTCTGGTATTTTAATGTGGCCGGCTAGGTAACACGAGAGCCCCCTTTCCTCCGAGCCCCCCCATTGTCATCTCCCCAAAACTGCCAGCCAATGCAGTTGTGGTTCCAGACCACAAGTTCCCCTGCCAGGTACCGAGATATGTAGAAAAAGAGAAAGAACAGGGAAACGGGAACAATTATTTGGATGTGATTTGTTCCACGTCAGTATTTGAGCGTGGACCAACTTTGGACTCGTCTGGTCTGGTGACTTTTTCCTGTTCCTCCCAAATTATAGGAACTTAGGAAGTGATGTCGATTGCAGAACATAATCAATTATATAACGGAATCTTTCGCTTGTTTTGCAGCCCTCTTGTCCTAGATATACAACCCCCTAGTCTTAAACATCAGCATCCTGGCCTCGTGGCCCTAGCAGTAGTACAGCCTCCTAGTCCCACATATCGAGTACACCCTCTTCGTCCTAGACACACAGCCCCCTCGTCCTGACATACAGCCTCCTCGTGCTATTGTAGATATTGTATACTGTACATGGTTGGAGCGGGGCTAAGTGTTGTTGTGTGCAGAGCGCCAGGCCAGGGCTCTCCTCTCTCTCCCTCTCATTCATCTGTTGTAACTACTCCCAGGAGAAGCAGCGCTAGGTGTTGGGTCACTTACTGTAGCAGCTACGGAACGGAGAGCTGGAGCGAGGGAAGGGGGGGGGGGGGTCGTGGGAATGGGGCGAGGAATGACTCAGCTTTTGTTTTCTTTTAACAGCTCGTTCGCACATCACGTCTTCAGACGCAGGCAAAACAAGTCATTTGTTCTCTCTCTCTCTCTTTCTTTTCCTCCGTCTCTCCTTTTCCTGCCCTCCTGGCTTTGAAACGTTTGCCAGCTGGGTTGAGCTGGCGTGTCGCGTGAGGCGGTGTGTTTGTGTACCGTACGTCGACGAGTGCCTGTCGTGTGTGGGTGGGTCTGTGTGTGTGTGTCTTTGTAAATATATGCGTGTAGGTGTGTATGTTAGTATGTGTCATGCTGCATGTTTGTGTGAGTGTGTATAGTCTTTCTCCAGGACCCAGACCTTGATACATTCCCAGTGGAAAAGCCTCTCTCCTATTCTACCGTTTTTTTTCTCCCATCTCTCTCGCTCTCTCTCTCTCTCTCTCTCCACTCCTCCTCACACTCTGTCAAACATCTGGAAACGGGCATGTTTGTAGTTGAAAGCCTCTGTGCTTTGACTTGATTATATTATCTGGTAAAAGTGTGCATGTGTGTCTGCGTGGGAGCTTTAGTATGCGTGTGTGTCTACATGCATGTGTGTTTATGTTGTGTGTGTGTGTATAGGCATTTTTGTGTGTGCAAGTGTGCACGCTTGTGTGTGTGCATGTGTCAGTTGTACTTCTGTGTGTGTGTGTGTGTGGGGAGGCACGCAGGCTCTCTCTCTCTCTCTTCCAAGGGGTCAAGTGGTGATTGCTGATATTGTCTGCTCTAAACACATGTTTACAGCAGAGTAGGGGGCCCAGAGAAACATTTGACAACCAGTAGACCACTTCCTCAGTGCTTTCCGGAGTCAGGTCTCTGTGGATCTCCAAACACGGAAAGGACTGTGTGTGTGTTTGTGTGTGTTTGTGTGTGCACGCATGTGTATGCCAAGAAAGTACAAAAGTGCAACGTTCCAGTGGTGTGTTTGTGTGGATTCTTTTTAGATGATGTTCACTGGATAATGTGGTGGTAAATTGAGTTGCTGTTCTCAGCTTCAACCGAGACAAGGATGAAACACACACACACACACATCCTTGCAAATATCCCAGCCGAGACAGGATGCACATCTCTGAGCTTTGTTATGGTAGAAGATCAGCAGACCTGTGAACCTTGCATGCAACTGTGGCCTCAGAGCTACACACACACACACACACTTAGACGGACACACACCCATAGACACACAAACACAGACCCTCCCTCCTACACGCACACATACACACACACCTTAGGGCCTGGCCGACCGGCAGGAAATGAAAAGATCATTTAGTTTAGCACAGCAAGAGAGAGAACTGGAGCGAGGGAAGGAGGGTAAGGATGGAAGGAGGCTCCTAAATATGCAGCCAGAGGTGAAAAGGGCCAGGAAGGAAATAAGAGAGAGAGGGATAAGAGAATGAAAGATGGAGAGATTGAGAGGATGAGGAGATTGACAGCTGGAGTAAGAGGTGAAAAGACCATCCAGGCTCAAGACGCTCAACCCATTTTCAAAAACCTTTTGAAATGAATGTCCGAAAATGTTGAACTATCCCTTTAACAGCCCCAGTGCATGTTCCGTATCTCGTGCCCAGCTTAGCCTTGCATGTCGAGGTTGGCCCAGCCATGCCAGCCTGCGCTGTGTCGTGGTAGAGGACATGCAGGACTCTCCTTCTGGGGGCCATCGCCATGCACGGATCTGCCAATGTATGGATCGCACACCTGTGTGCGTGTGTGTGTTTTGTAACAAGTTTTATCACGCTTTGATACCTATTTGGAGGCATACTCACCTTGCTCTTTTTTTCTGCACTATTTAACCCACCCCCCTGTCTCTCTCTCTCTCAATCTTTCTCTCTCTCTCTCCCTCTCTCCCTCTCTCTCTCTCTGTCCCTCTGACACCGGTGGGCTAGCCTGGTACGTTATCTCTTCTCAGCCAACAGTTTCACACTAGTGAAACTGGGTCAGCTCTATGTCTGTGTGTGTGTAACGCAGGTGCAGTGCTAGAGTATTCTTGCATTAGCTCACTGAACGAGCATGTTCACACCTCTGGGACTGAAAGTGGGCTAATGATCCGCTCAGATACAGCAGTGTTTAAGGGACTTGTGGTCTGGAGTGTGAACGCTTTGTCACACACTGTTTTTTTCTGTGGGTGTGTATTTATGTGTTGGTATGTGGTGCCATAAATGTGATTTGGTGCATGTTTAGGTGTTTGTGTGTGTGCGTGTGTGTGTATGAAAGAGAACCCAGCCTTGTCACTTGCAGGAAACACCTCGCGCTCTGCAGCGGGTGTGTTCCCGTGGCGAAGTGACGGCGTGTCGCTCACAGAGACGCGCAGCCGAGAGAGCTGGGTAATCTGCTCCAACAGCCTGTCCACAGCCTCCACGCTTGCACATTTATTTGTGTGTGTGTGTCTGTGTGTGTGTGTGTGTGTCTGGCGTGCCTGTCACTTGTGCCGCATTTTCCACACAAAATTGTCTGTGTTTGTAGCTGAATGGGAACAGTGTGTAAAAGCCAACGCAAAAGGTGTGTGTGTGGAGTTATGTGAGGAGGTTACTAGAAGCAGGCCAGAACCCTAACCTGCCTTCAAGCTGGGTTTCCTGTCCACTGGGGTCAGAATGCACCAGTTTGTCTGCGGAGCAAATGCCAGAGTGCCTGACCCACAATGCTCATGACGTGATGGAGGCAGGACAGAAATACAAAAGCCACACACTAGTGCACACACACACACACACACACTCAGTCACACTTACTCAAGGGGAGTGGTGTCTGGGTGGCAGCCATTGTTTTGGGGAGAATGACACACACACACACACACACACCAATGGCCGTGGGGGGTAAGACCATTAGAGTGGTCATTATAACATCTACAGCAGCCTCAGGCTATAGACCCCCACCCCTGATCCCCAATATTAGTGGGCCTTTTTGGCTGCTCTGCTTTCTGTCTCCCCTCCCTCCCTCCACCCCTCCCTCCACCCACCCATCCTTTTTTTTGTCTTACATTGTTGTCATCCTCTTTTTTCTCGTCTGCCCACCAGTGTGGCTGGAGGTTGGCAGGCAGGGCCACTTAGCTAGCACACACTAACTGTGTGTGTGTGTGTGTGTGTGTGTGTGTGTGTGTGTGTGGAAGGTTACCGTGCCTCCTTCCATGCTGTGTGTTCCCCGGTCTAGCTCGTTAACAGCCGTTAACACAGAAAACCAATGAACCCCTAACACCCTCTCTGCTCACACATACTGCTACCAAGGGTTTATTAGTACACCTTTGGTCCTTGCAGTCTATAACAAACACACACAGAGACAGACACACACACCTACACACGTAAGGCTTTGGGGCTCCATACATGTGCAGAGGCACTGGGAGCCGCTTTCTTCAAACCACTGGAAGGGAGTTTGTCCGTTCACTTAGAACTCCTATGTGTTCTGAAGGAACCCACCTTCATGGTGTAAATGATGGCCAGTGTTGGACAGCACGCACGCACACACACACACTCACACAGACATAAATATACTCAGATACACACATGCGTGCCCAGACATAGACATGCAGTCACAACACACACACTCACCGTACACACACTTACACACATTTCTATTTTCCCTTTTGTAAGTGCTCTCTGACCTTTTGGCTAAAGGCCTTCTGGCATTCCCAGCACTGTCACAATCAACGCCTCAATAGAGCGTGTGTGTGTGTGTGTGTGTGTGTGCGTGCGTGCTTGTGTGTTGGGCATGAAAAGACGCACAGCCGGGTCAGTTGGACAATACAGCCCTCCCCGTACACGCCAACACTGACATGTAAGACACTGGGCGTTCCACTCAACACAGCGTGTACTCTGGAGTCTTTCGAGAGAGACATGTGGAGCATGTTTAATGCATCGCACATTGCAGGAGATGCACAGAGGCAGACAGAGAGAAAGAGAAGGAGAAACAAGATGGGGAGACGCACAAAGAAGACAGACAGGCTGAGAAAACACAGAGAGAGAAAAGGAGGGGAGAGAGAGGGAGAGAGAGGGGGGTGAACAGTCTCTGGATGGTGTGAGTTGGCATTAGCGTGGGAGAGGACAGTGTAGTGAGGCGCAAAGCCATCAGAACTACCATGGTGGAACAGCTTACTGGAGCATGTGTCTAGATGGACACACACACGCACACACACACACACAAAGGCCTAAGAGCACCAACACTTTGGATATAAGCCCAGGACACATTCAGCTCCAAGTTACTGTGTGTGTGTGGTGTGTGTGTGTGTGTGTGTGTGTGTGTGTGTGTGTGTGTGTGTGTGTATGTGTGTGTGTGTGTGTGTGAGCACCAGCTCAGGAGCTGGAGTTTGAGCTCTCGTCTGGCCGCATCACTGTCAGTGGTCTGCTAATGAGGAAAAGATTTACTGCTGCATTAGGTAAATGTCACTAAATACGCACAGACACACACACACCCACACACACAAGCAAATTAACACAATCAGAGAGGTTGGTTAGCGGTTTATTAGCATATCACTGTTATTGACTGTGTGTGCATTTCACCCTTCATTCAGATTAGATGAAGTCTACTCTTAAGAGTAATTTACGGCTAGACTGTTGAATTATCCATCAACCAAAGCACAACCATGGTGTTTTGTGATGTATGATGAAGTGTAGTAGACCTAAAGTGCTTAATATCTGTGTGCTGGAATAAACCTTTGGGTTGTGATGGTCATTTATATTTAGTTTTTATATTGCTCTGTCAGAACGCTCTGCCCACCCTCCCATTCAAATAGATTTCTATCTAACCAGAACCAGGTAGTTCCTAGACAGCTGTAAGTTACAGAAGAAAGACAGTAGCTATTGAGGATCAAAATCCATTGCACTTATGTCTGGGTGAGGGAGTCAATTGCAGTGCTGTTGCAGTTTGTATGTGTCACACTACTGTGACACCTCTGCCACTTTCATTCAGAGAGAGAGAGGGAGTGAGAGCTATAGAAGGAAAGGGAGAGTATCTGAATGGCTTGTTGTCAGATGAGAGCCGGGGGTACATCAACATGACATCTCTCTGCCTCGCTCCTGTCTGATTCTCCTCATCTCCCTCTCTTTCTCCTTCACTCGCCACTTCTCTCAGACTATTTCTCTCCCTCGCTTAGTCTCCATCAACTGCTTTTCCTTGAAAAGAATGTCTCCGTCCATGTGAATATCTGAACCCCAAGAAACCATAATGTGCCTAGTATTATGTCCCTCTTTTCATCCCCATTCCACCAGTTCAGGTTGGCATGACTTCCAACCGATGATCATGGTAATGAAGCATTAGCTTAGCTTTGTCAAGCCTACTGGAGCTTCTCACCCACCTGCTTATTCATACGCATCGCTAATGCTACTCAGTGACTCAACCACTGATTTCCTTGGCTAGCATGCTAGCAGGGGCGTAGCATTATTTCCACTTGCTCATTCAGACGCATTGCTAGTACTAATCAGTGACTCACCCCTCATTGCCATTGCGAGGTAGTGACACTTGGCTAGTGGTAGCTTATCGTAGCGTCTGATGAAGTCCTCGGGCTAATGCTAATCACTCTGTGACTCTCTCATTTATGCATTAGCTCAGAACAGCATCTCTCCCATCCACTCATCAAATAATGTGGCCTATTTTAGCTAATGCTAATCAATGATTCACTCCTCTCAGCATAAGACTGGTGTTCTGCTGGACCCCTGACTGTGTCATTAGCATTATCGTATCAGGACTAATGTACAGTACACATCCCCCTGGATGTGCTAGACTTAATCACGCACACTCAACGATGTATCAAGGCATTGAAGTATGGGCACATTGTCTGTTCCATTCTTTTCTAAGTGCTTCTCTCTTGATGTACGAGATAGGATAGTTAACAGTGTAGATATAGATTTGAGAGACATTCGTCCAGATGGAGTGCAGTGTTGCTTTGGTTTTCCTCAGAGAGAAATTTAGTGCTCATTTGAACACTAGCAAAGAGGAACAGGACTCCCTCTCCCTTCGCTTTCTCTTACTCCCTCACACTCTCCGTCTCTCTCGCTTTGCCTGTATCTACCTCTCGCTTCGTCTTTCAAACCTCTCGGTTTTCTGTCCTTCCCTTTCCGCCTCTCCTCTCCGCATGGCTCCCTCCATCCCTCCACAGTCCCGTCCGTACCCGCTCCTCGCTCCTCGCAGCTGGCAGTCTTCCCCTCTCTGCTCTCCATCCCTCCTCTGGCTCTAACCCGGAGCTGACTCCGGCACCCTGGCCCGCGTCCTGCCCGCCGGCCCGCTGCCCCTCCGCTCTCCTCAAGGATGTAGCGACTAACCTGAACCACATGTTGCTTCAGCCCGCTACGCCAGACTGTTGTTTTAGACCTACGCCGAGTCCTCCTCCACCACACCCCCACGCCCCCCCATGCCCTGCCCTCGTTCGAGTCTGAGCCTCACTCGCTCTGAAACGGAGCCCCCCAAATGCTCGCCTCGGAATACCGTGAGTCAGTATTTTAATGTTGTGCTATGAGCGTACGCAGGGGTGAAAAGTTTGAGCGTGTGTGTGTTTTATTGTTCTGCTCCAGTGCCAAGTACCTGGTCTTCGGTAATTGGAGTTTCAATAAAAGGCAGAAGTTGTTGTTTGTTTGCATGGGAGGGACTTTCCCAGGGTTCCAGCGCAGCCGTATGTCGTTCCAGGGGCATGGAGGGAAGCGGGATGTATTTGACCTACCTCACGTCTTAAAGGGTCAGTCTGTGATTTGCGTGTAGCAGCAGCTATAAGTCCTGTTGCTGTAGAACTGATATTCTGACCTGTAGTCGTGATGTGAGGTTGACCCCAATATGTCTCCTCCTCCCCCACATGTTCCGGTCATGTTTGTTATGTCCCCGTCCCCCACAACAACACACACCTAGAACAGGAGGAAGAATAAGATGTGCTTCAGCCTCAGAACAGGCCAGTGACACACGCCTTTCCTGAACAAACAGAGCCGACGGCAAACGACCCAGACTCTGAACGGCACAGCCCGACAGCCCCAAAGACGCTGCCTGTACGAAGATACAGCATACAAGTGCGAGAGGATCAAGTCTTACATGTGTAGCGTATGCCAGTGTGCCATGCAACTTGTTTGCATACACGTGTGTCACACTCAAGTCTGTCCATTAGACCACATCCTGTGTTGAGGTCTTACTCATGTCGTATTCATTAGTCATTGGTGCCCCGGAGGTACTTTGCGCCGCGCTTATGACATAACCCTGGTCGTAGTTACGGTAACCTCTGTGTGTGTCAGTGGAGGAGAAATCCCTCCCTCCTACCCACTCCCTCCCCCCACGATCCACCTCCCTATTTGGTGCTTTTGCAAGTGGCGCACAATAACGCAAACCGAGATGCATCTGAGCGTTGCTCCTGTTCAGATTGATGGCAGCTTTTACTCCCTGTGATAATAGGCCGAGGTGATGGCCTACTATGCTCTCTCGCCAAATCCCACCCCCAGATTACAAAGCCGCTTCACAGTATTGTCTTCCAAACAGCTTAGCAAGCCGAGAGCATTTCCGATAATCGTCTGATGATGCAGGCATGCCGACAGTCCCAGTTCACTGTGGGCTTAATTGAGTGTGTGTGTGTGTGTGTGTGTTTATGAGGGGAAGAGAGAGAGGGTGGGGAGAGATGGGCAGAGGAGAGGAAGGGAAAGAGCGAGAGAGAGATGTCCTAATCCATGCCTGGGACGTTGTCACAATGCACGTACATTACGTGTGTGTGTGTCGAAGTACGACTTAATCTCTCAGCCCCAGATCAAAACAGATAGCACTGCGGCCATACACCAGGCCGCTCCCTGGACCCAACAAATAAAAAAAATGGCCGCTGCACCGGAGTCTCTGTGTCTTTCAGATTGCAGGCAAGGTTCCGATTAGAGACAGGGCTTTGAAGGCGTGGGTGTGTGGGAGATTCTTCAACCCTGGTTGGTTTCGGGGCTGCCTGGTTTCTCCTTACACAAGACTTCAAGATCACTTCAAAGGTCAAGCTGTACTGTGCGTGTGCTGCTGGGACTTGTCAGGAAATGACCTCGTCCCTAGATCTCCAAACAGAAGGGGGCTGAGATGGGCTGACGTGTCATCGGCAGCTGTGCTGTGAGCATGCGTACAGATCTGTGGATGGGAGTGCGTG
The DNA here is from genome assembly GCF_038355195.1 of Osmerus mordax. Lineage (NCBI taxonomy): Eukaryota > Metazoa > Chordata > Actinopteri > Osmeriformes > Osmeridae > Osmerus > Osmerus mordax. The sequence goes on from NC_090060.1 coordinate 10,206,900, forward strand.
TGTGAAGGTTGTTGCCCACGACGACAGCGACTGATCTATGTTTCAATTGCGGGTTCCGTGATTGAAAACAGAAGACCTTTTCTGGGCTTTTTTTTTTTTTTGCTTTGCTTTTCGAACGGCGGGTCTCATAAGGTTGAAATATAGCCATGGCAGTCTAAATCTGCATCAGTGTAACTGAGTGTGTGTGTGTGTGTGTGTGTGTGAGTGTATTTGCATCTGAAAACGTCTGTGTGTTTGTTTGCATGGGGGTTATGTGTACGTATGAAAGTGTGTGTGTCTGTGTGTGTGTGTGTGTGTGTCTCCACAGTAGTGAGTGCTGGCATATGGAGCCTATCTAGCCAGCGCTAGTCTGACGCCACTCCCTGACCCCCAGATTGAATGGATCTGTGCAGCGCCAAAGGCTCTCTGCTGTTCCCCCCTCCTCCCCCGCCACCTCGTCCTCCACCTCCCCCTCCACCTCCACCACACTTAACACGTAGAGAGAGAGAGAGAGAGAGAGAGAGAGAGAGAGAGAGAGAGAGAGAGAGAGAGAGAAGGGGGGTGGAGTGACGGAAGTGGAGCCCGGGGAGGGGAGAAAGAGAGGAAGGGCAGAAGAGGAGGATGAGAGGAAAGGAGGAGAAGCGAGCTATGATGTAAGGGAGGCCTGTCGCGAGCCACGTCTTTGATTTCAGAGTCAAATCAAGTCCAGATAAAAGGGATTCTGTGCAGTCAATTCTCTTAATAGTAATCAGTGTGTGTCAAGGGCATTGGGTTGACTGTGAGTTAGGGGTGCAAATAAGATGCAGGTGGGTGCCCGGCCTGTTTCTACTTTCGGTGTAAAGCTTTCATCAGTAACATGGAGATGTTTTTAGTTGGTTTCCCTATTCAGTTGGCTTAAAAGCGTCGCATAAAACAGTTCACTACCAAACAGAATTGCCCAAAGTTTGACTTTGCCTTTCTCTGCTGCCTATGAATGACAGACTATGAAAAAACATATAATCAGTGTTCCAGTCAGAAATAGTGATGTGCTTAATGCAACGTGTACATGGTCATTCTTTGTTGGAAGGGTTACGGTAGCTTGGAAGTGAGACTTTGAGGTCAATCCAGGATCAGAAGGTTGAATTCGAGCCCGGCCGGTGAGAGAAGCTACACATGGGAACCTTCCGCCATATAGATCACAACCAAGCAGAGGATCAAGCCTTTTAATAGTAGAACCGCAGTTTGATTCCTGCTCCGAGGTGAGATTTAGGTTCAGAATGTATGAGGTAGGGGATGCTTTGTGTCTGCATTCCTGAAGGGTTTGTGTGTGTGTGTGTGTGTGTGTGTGTGCCTCACTCACTCGGTTGCCTGGGTGTGGAGTGAGCTCTCTGCCTTGTGTGATGTCATTCTCCTTCTCTCCTTCACTCCTTTCTCTTACTCTCTCTCTCTCTCTCTCTCTCTCTCTCTCTCTCTCTCTCTCTCTCTCTCTCTCTCTCCCCTGTGTGTTCTGCCTTCTTCACCTTTCCTGACGGTCCTGTGGCTCATCACCAGCTATGTGATGTGACAGGCCACATCCTGGGGCGGCTAGCAGGGGCTGGCTTGCTGCAAAAGAGCAACACACACACACACACGTGTGACACGGCATACAGACGCGAACGCCAACAAGCACCCACACACAGGCATAAACATGCTCTCATGCACACCTATTGTCCAGGCATACGCACACACGCACACACACACGCACCCCGGGCCATTCCCCTGTCTTAATTCCTAAACGCATTTGCTCCAGTTCCTGCCGGGCTGCTGCGGGCCTGACTGTGGGGAGGGGCAGCAGGATGCTGGGGGAGGGGGGAGTGTGTGTCTGGGATGGGTGGGGGGTTGGGGGTGGTGGGGGTGGGGGGGCAGGCACCCACTCAACACAAACTCAAACAAGACACACTCAACACACACACACATGCACACAGGACGGCACCACAGAGAGACAGCCAAGCATACAGCACTAATCTTCACAGGAGGGTTCAGTTAGCCGAAGGACAGGGACAGGGCAGGCTGGTACAGCCAGGTGCAGCTCTGCCAAGAGAGCCAGCAGACACACCCTGGGCACAGCAGGAGACACACCCTGGGCACAGCAGGAGACACACCCTGGGCACAGCAGGAGACACACCCTGGGCACAGCAGAACACACCCTGGGCACAGCAGGAGACACACCCTGGGCACAGCAGGAGACACACCCTGGGCACAGCAGGACACACCCTGGGCACAGCAGGACACACCCTGGGCACAGCAGGACACACCCTGGGCACAGCAGGAGACACACCCTGGGCACAGCAGGAGACACACCCTGGGCACAGCAGGAGACACACCCTGGGCACAGCAGGAGACACACCCTGGGCACAGCAGGAGACACACCCTGGGCACAGCAGGAGACACACCCTGGGCACAGCAGGAGACACACCCTGGGCACAGCAGGAGACACACCCTGGGCACAGCAGGAGACACACCCTGGGCACAGCAGGAGACACACCCTGGGCACAGCAGGAGAGGAGCTGAGGAATGTGGGTAAAGAAGAGGTGTCTCAGTCTGGGTGAAGGGTGCATCAGCGTGCTCACTGCTTCACGGGAGGTGAGGCGTGCGAGGTGAAGAAAGCACTTGTCCCCGAACCTACTCCCCCCCCCCCCCACCCCCCTCTCTCTCTCTCTCTTTCTACCCCCATTGTCTTTTTCCTCCTTTTTCAGCTAAATAACATATTCCTTTTTTTCTGGCCTCTGACTAGCAATGTTCGCTCTAAGGTTCCCCTGACCCCCTGCCCTGCCCTACCGGGAGGCAGTCACAGAGCTGTAAAACTAATTGCAGGGAAAACACTCGCTCTCCAGAGCTGTAACCGAGCACACTCATTTACAAAAACATCAACGGAACTGCACCAGAATTATCAAATATTTACACACGCAGAGCGATTCCTAACACTTGCTGCCTTGGTCTTGTCTTATCGGGCATGGAAGCGGTGGGACAACAGTCGTGCGATCATGGACGTTTATTTTCCCGCCTCCCTCTCCACCCGGCACCTTCTTTTTCTCAGCAAAGGACCTTCACTTTCGGGGGTTGTTATCGTGGGACGAAAGCGTTGAAAATCGTCAAATTTGTCTGCAATATCATACCGAATTTGGCCAAATCTTCTGTGACTCCCGTTGCCCTCGCCTTGCCCCTGTGGGACCCTGAGAGAAAGAGAAGGAAAGGTGTGAGATGAAAGTGTCCATTGGGGGATCTCATGAAAATCTAAAACAAATCTCCCAGAGCAGCGGGGTTAAACCCCTATGGCCTCGGGGCTCTTTGAAGTGAGCGGCCTGGAGAGTTAATTGTCAGACATGGACTTAGGGAAAGGTGGTAACAATTTAACCCGATCAACAGTGACTGCTGCAGGGGGAAACCGTGTGCCTGTGAGCCTATCAGGTGTTTGCAGATGTGTGCGTGTGTGTGCGTGTGTGTGCTTAGGGAAAACCGAATGAAAACTCCTCAAGATAAGAGCCATACTTAAACCAGCCAGCTTTGTTTGCTCAGCTCCCATCGCACCGTAATTGGGTGGGAAGGGGGAACAGAAGCCTTCCGATTGGACAGTTGGACTGGCTACCGTTGCTATTTTTGAACACGGGATAGTCATCAACAAACCTTCACAATAAGGCCTCTCTTTTTCCTCTCTCTCTTTCTCTGCCCCTCTCTCTGTCTTTCCGCCGGGACAGAGATGACAAGTCTTTTTCCACCGTCTTGCCACGGTGTACGATAACAAGTATGACAGTCCACTGTCTCCTCGACAACAGGAACAGGCAGTGTAGGAAACGTCCAAACATCTGAGATGGGATAACGGTACCTACCTGTAGCTCCACAGACTGGGGATCCATGTGTGTCCACTCTCTGCACCAACCTTCAGTTTTCAACCTAGCATTTCGCCCACACCAACTCCACTTCTCCACCCCTCCCCTAGAGCCTCAGAACTTGCTAGCATACACGGTACTGTCAGGATTGATTTCATTCCCCACGCCGAAGCATCGTTGTTTAGTCTGCATCCATGCCATGGGCTGCACATGTCTTTTTTTTCCGGCAACCCCCCTCACCCCCGCGTTCCGTCAGGTCGAACCGTCATGTGACCCCAGAGATGCCCCACCCCCACCCCAGCTGTCATCTTCCATCTGGGTCGACCAGCAACATTGTCAGCTTGTCACGACGAACACCGGTGTGGACCCAGCCTGAATGCCAGGCGCTGAGGCTGCAAGATCCATGGGTTCTGGAACAGTCTTACCTGGCCACCTGTCACTCCTGCTCCACCTCCATCTCCTCCACCTGCTGCGGAGCATCTCTGCGTCTGCCCGTTGAAGGATGGTCCTCAGTGGTCCTCAGTGTTTCCGTTTTGTTTTTATTGTTGTTGTTTTTTTTGCAACATTGCTTATTTTTTTCGCTCCTCAAATCGACTGCCAAACAGATTCCCTATTGTGCTGTGTTTGACACACAGGGGCAAACAGTTTTTTCCCCACCTGTAAGCAAGAAGAAGCCTCACGGTCTATTGAACATGGTGGCTGAGGGCAGACGTGTTTTCCAACCCCAAACGAGGGTGCTCGGAAATGACCTGATGAAATGGTTTGGCTTGGCGTCCACCCTAACCTTGAAATAATCCGCGTTTTGACTTCCATAATCTTTGGCGTGCACAGACTGAGCCGTGACATCATTTAGGAGTGGGAAGCATTCACTCAGTAGCCCCTCCCTGGCAATTAAAGCGCCCTTATTTAACTCCACACCTTCTGCACCCGTCTTTCCCAATTGGCCGCTTGACGTTGACGGCGGCAGATGTGCGTGGCGATGTTCCCCCCCCCCCCCCCCCCCCCCCCCCCGTGACCCCGGTCTCATTCAGCCAACCCTTGACAGCTCGCTCTTGACGACGGCCAATGGCTCCGTTCCGTTTCACCGCTCGGCCTGGCAGCCGCAGCGCTGGTGTTTGTGTGCGTTGGTAACGGAGGTGAGACGCCCCTGTCAGAACCGTTCCGGCCGGGTGTGTGTGTGTGTGGGGGCGGTCAGTCCCAGACCTGAGTCGGTCACGGACAAAGAGCACAGCAGTGCGTGGCAGGGCCCCTTGGTGGGCCAGAGGAATACGCTGTTGATCCTAAAACAACTTTCAGGTCAGCAGGGTGGGCTTGTATGGGTCATGACATAGACACATTAACACACACACACACGGGGTAGAACACAGACATTTAGACATATGGGTCACAAGAAACCCACTCAAACAGACACACTCACATACACACAGCTGGATGGAGATATAGGCCGGTAGGGAAGGGAAGTGGCCTCCAGCGATGACACACAGTGTCATCCCTCCAGCGTTTGGATTCCGTGTATTTGCACTGGGAGAGCATGGGCCGTGTGCACAGGGCAGGCACATGAGATCAGTGCTGGGGAGTGACTCTGGAAGAGGTCCAGGGGAAGAACATCACTGTCCCATTACGACCAGCACCAGGTCCACTTAGCTCAGGCTCTCAACCATGAAGCTTCACACTGCCTTCCCTCCCTGGCTCTGAACTCATCTCTCTCGCTCTCTCCCTCGCTCTCTCTCTCTCTCGCTCTCATCGGTTGGTCTGTCTAGGTCTTCCTTTCTCTCTCACCTCTCCATTTCCCTTTTTGTCCCTCACTGACAGTGACAGTCAGAGTTGGACTAGACTTTCTCTCTCTCTCTCTCTCTCTCTCTCTCTCTCTCTCTCTCTCTCTCTCTCTCTCTCTCTCCACTCCATCAATGGAAGATGACTGTGCAGCTCTTTCTCACTTCACCAATCGCCTCCCTTTCTGCATCCCATCTTAGGCTCCACCCATCTCCTGTCATTCCTTCTCCTGTCATTCCTTCTCCTCGCTGCTCTCTCCTCCCTCATTCCCCACATCCCTCCCTTATTCTCATCCTTCACCTCTCTCTCTCCTCCCTCCCTCTCTCTCCCTGCTGCCCAGTGGGGGTGTTGTTTGTAGAGCATTATAATTTATAACTGAACAGAGTGGATTTAATTTCAGCGTGCGGGGCTCGCCAGCGGGGCGCCAGCCTCCAATCACACACACATACACACACACACACATACACACACACACACACACAGTCAGGGAGCAACGGGCCCCGGCAATGAGCCCCCTGCCTGAATGGAAAGTATTATCGCCGGACCACAAACGGACACTGTTCCCCCCCCCCCCCAGACAACTCCCTCGATGCTCCAGCGAAGAGCCCCGGCTTCCCTTTCATTCTCTGCTGCTATTCCTGTCTCTCTCTCCCTCTCGCTTTCTCTCTCTTCTTTATCTCTCCCATTCTGTGGACCGGGCATTGACTCCTCCCTCCCCCTCCCTCCCGGCTGTATTCAATCCTTCACCTCCTTCCCTTTGACCTTGATAGACTTAATTGGGCCCTCGGTTCCTCTCTTCGTCTTCCTGTTTTAATATCATCATTCACTGCGGACACTCGCAGATTGTCCCGTTCAGAGGGGTTCTCGTCTGTCTCTCTGCAGATATGTGCTTCTGCCCTGCTGCTCCGTCCTCCTCTGCTCTTGTCCTTGGGGGTCTTCTACGTCCCCGGCCTCTTCAAGAGTTGCAATTTCCCCTCTCTAAATCTCCAGTTTGAGAGTGATGCCAGATGGAGGACACTCCTGTGCCTTGGCAGACACTTTAGAGACGGAGAGAAAGACACTTTTGTTTATGCGTTCTGGCAAGGCCCCCCCCTCTTCCTCCCGCTCCCCTCCCCCGCCCCTCATCTCAGACTCTGGACATGCTAACCTCTGTTAGCCTGCTAGGTGACTGGATTCTGAGATACATTCAAACCTTTTTTCGGCATTCCCCTAATCATTTATGTTGATCGTTAGTGCCGATCTATTATTATCTGTTTAATGTTTCCTCCCTATTCTGATCAGAATTTGTGTGTGTACACTCCTCACCCAACCGAAAACGATGCCAAAACAAAGTGATCACATAAACCGAGTCTACTCGCCATCTTTCTCCGTTTCGAGTAATTAATAACCTAGCTTTTCAACAACACTTTGATTAACTTGCCTTTTTGACCCCCAGTAAAGAAAAAAGAAAATTCAGAAACACTCCAAAAAATACACACACACCTGTTATCGGACGAAGAAATCACAAAAAAGACACAATTATGTCATTACACTTCAAACCAGACAACAAGATAAAAAGTCATTCCTTTTTCTCAGGCAATTTGTGCCTTTTTTGGAGACGGCTGCTTCTACGCGTGTTCATATAAAGGACTAATCAAGTAAAAGGATACATTATCAAGTTTTATCATACAAGTTGTCCTACAGTACTGTGATGGAAGTGCTGCCTGATGTTTCAGAGTTGAATCTGCCATGTTAGTGTCTTAGCAAATTAGAGAAGAGGAGGTGGAGAAGTGTGGATGATGGTGAGAGAGAGCTAGGGAGAGAGCATGTTGTATTGAGACAGAACAGATTTGCTGAGGAGATTTAAAGTGGGTATAGCTCAGACAGAGGACTGGACCGGGTTGGAGATATGATTAGAAATGAGAGATTTACAGAGAAAGTGGCAGAGAAGGAGATTTAGAGAAAATGAGTGAGAGAAATTGTCTAGCTGCACACTGGAGACCACAAAAAAACAATTATCCATACTTGCTTGCACTCACACACACATTAATAGACACACTATACACACACACGTGAAAACAGATGCACAAAGGAAAGTAGTCCAGTAATCTAGCAAGCATTCTATCCCTGTCTTGTTTGTCTCCCACTAACCTGACTGTCACCAGGCAGATCTGCCCCCCTCCCCGCTTGGTGGCCAAAATCACTTTTTCACCGATGTACTGTAAGTGCACCTAATGACCCCCATCGCCATGCCAACGGGGGAAGACAGAACCGAGGGGCGGGACACAAAACCCTGCCGTACTCTGTCTGCCTTTCTAATGGCTCCAGTCCTAGTTGTTTCATTTAAACTGGAGTTATGAAGTGTTACGAGAACCCTTTTTAGTTTTTACTTCCCTTGGCAGCGGTCAGGAGCCATATTAGAAAGGTTAAGGGAAAGGGGGAAAGGTTCATTCTTTCTCTCATTTTCATTTGTCTTTCTGTTTCTCCCTCTCTCTCCCTCTCCCCCCCCCTCTCTCTCTCTCTCTCTCTCTCTCTCTCTCTCTCTCTCTCTGCCAATGAAGCTGTCCTGGTCATGGCCTCAGCACTCAAATTTAATCAAAAGCCTAATGGTTATGTGTGTGGGAGGTTCCTTCTTTTGTATATGTGTGTGTGTGTGTGTGTGTACACACAGGCCAATAGGGGCCCTAGAGGCACTGGTGCTTGATTGGAGGGCACATGTGTGATGTGGCTGAGAGATCAAACACAAACACTTGATGAATGTGAGGGTGAGGGAGGGAGGGAGAGGAGACGGGGCACTCTCATGTTCCTTACTCTGTTGTTGATCAAGGTTGTTCTTGGTTCATTAGATTTGGCCAAGAGGTGCACCCTCATAAGTAACCCAGACACACACAGACACACACACACACACAGACACACACACAGCATACACTCTCAGTCTGCTTTGCTCTAATCGTTAACACTCGCCTTCCCTCTGCTCAGTTCACACATGACGTGGCCCACCTTTTCACCCATCTGTCTGGTTCCGTGTGTGTGCGTGTGTGTGTGCACATGCCGTCTGTGTGTTTCGAGTAGGATAGAGGAATGGCTAGCTGTCATGCAAGGCTAACGTGGCATTGGGCAATGGGGCAAGCTCAGGGCATCTGGCCATGCCCAGGGGTGCTGGGCATGTAGGAGCTGAAGACAGCAAGTCGGTCTCGAAACACTGAAAGTGTGTGTGTGTATGTGCGGTTGTTGGTGTTCTTGACAAGATGATCTTGTGTATGTGCAGAGTTGTGTGAGTGTGTGTATGGACTCAAATCAAGCACAGATTATGCACAGAGACTATTTGATATAGTCTGACCAATGACATATGTCATTGCACTTGTCAGATTCCATTATAGTCTGTATTCATCTGCGGCGGCAGATTGTGTCACCATGATAATTGAAGCGCAATTCCACATCACACATCCCTTCTGACATCGCTCTGTCTTTTTCCCTTGGTGTGATGATAATGAAGTTGTGGTAGAGTGAGACCACATACTCATAGATAATTTAGGGTGTGGTGTGAAGGCGTCACCGCTGGGATTAGCAGCGCAGACAGAGTGATGATGGAGAGAGCCAGGGAGCGACAGATCTGGGGTGAGGAGGTGACTGAAGGTAGAAAAAACACAGCAACACCACCATGATGCCCATTGTTGCCTTTTCAACCTCTGCTTTATTGTAGCTACTACCTCTTCTTCTGTAACCTACTTGTGAAAGCAAGGATCAATTTTATTCTGTTAGGTCCCTAATTTACCCTGTTGGCAGACTCTGTTAGTTCCCTGTTAGTGCCAAGCCAGTTTTTGTTTTTGTTTTTTTGCAAGTCTTATTCTTTTATTTAGTTAGAAATTAGAATCATGCTTGTTTTGGGGTAGCCTAGCTTGTCTCTTGCTATGCATATTATTTCTTCCTATGTGCATTATCCACCTGTTCTCTTCTTCTCTTCTTGCCAACCTGCTACTTCTAATCTCCCACTTATTCTCTGATGGCCTCATTGCTTACTCGAGTCCATAGCGGGGCGGGAGTTATCCAACTTCCCGACGGTAGCATATTTGAGTCCGTTGGGTTCCCGCTCGTACTAACATGCATGGTAGCGCCAACCTCTTTAGAACACAACGCATAGCATAGCACACATAGCAGCTTTTGTCTATCCAGGATACTCAGTAGAAATGTTAATAAATGATTCAACAGCGTTGTTCTTCTCCCCCTCCTTCGAAACCTTAGAGCCACTCGTCCCCGCTCATTCCATTCATCTGTAAACAACCGCAAGAGGCCGAGACACTGACTGGATTTAAGAGTCACCGAATGTTATCCGAAGCCTCTCGAAGACGCTAGCGCTAATCGCATTCTTATGGCTTTTTCAGGCCAAATGGCCGACGTTACTTACTTGGGGTGAAGTGAGCATATTGACACTAATGGGTCTTACAGCTCCAGCGCGGTCTCCATAAACATGAGCTGAGCGAGCGTCGGCAATGTCTGCTGCCGTAATATAGGCAGTCACGTCCATTAGCGTTTGCTACTCTGCGAGGGTGCTCAGCGCCTAACTAGAGGGGCCTTGGTTGTTACCAGTTGCTCCCTAGTTATGATTCAATTAAAGAGCAGGAGGTGGAAGAAACAGGAGTTAGCACTTTTCATTTTTATTCAGAGCATAGCGTGGAAGTAAAGAATGGACTACCAGTCTTTCTGTGTTTGTGTGTAGGCTATTTTCCTCTTTCCAGGCTGCCACCACTGTAAATACAGATTTGTTCTTAATTGAGCTGCCCGGTTAAATAAAACATACAATTGTGTGTGCAAGGGTAAACTCATTGTGTTCGTGTGTGTGGGTCCCTACTTTTTCAAATGTTATGCAAATGAGCTGTGGTGCTCCTTAAAAAAAATCTGGTTTGGCAAATTAGCGGAAAATTTGCCGCCACAAACAGCTGTTGTATTCTAAATGGATGAGATCCTCCCTTTGTCTAGACACACACACCCATGCGCGCACACACACACACACGCAAACACAATATCCTGGGGACTTAACCCTTACCGTCACTACACAATAAAGTAGATGTTTATTTATGTTTATTATGTGATAGGATGAGGACTACAGATTAATGATGTTTCCTGTATCACCCTCTTAAACCCAGTTGTCAGACTCTCCTAGGCTGTGGCTCCTCAGTTCTCTTTTATTTCTAGCTCTTAATTTAACATTTCTATTAATTTATTTGTATTTATTTACTATAGAATAGCTGTGTGGGTTGGGCTACAATCCGGACAAGGCCGGTGGCTACAGGCTGACCAGGACTTAACACAGATGCAGCCTCACCGTGTTCTACCAATGCTCTCTGTCTGTTACCACACTGACATTTTCAACACACTCCAGTGCTAGCATATGTGTGAACTAGCTTTGCAAGGGCACAGGAAAGGGCCTCACACATAATTTAAGTCCCTCCTCACAGCAGGAGCCTCCAGATTTCACACTTTCCGGACTCACACACACAGACAGACTTTGTTTCCTGTGGTCACCCCAGCTCAACTCTCCCTTTTCCTGTGACATGCTGGTGCATGTTAAACAAGTGGATATTTATAACCAAGGTTTAAGGGGTTTTGTAGCACACACACACATGTACAGTACACACCTTCTCTTCCTCTCTTAATGGTCAGAGCACGTTTTGACCGCCTGTCTTCCTGTGTGTCTTCCTCCTCTCTCAACCTAGCACACACATACACACACACACACACACAGGGCAGATGTGTGGCTGTCAGCTATTATCAAAATTTAGGGTCAAACAAGCAACTGCAGAGAATGCACATTCTGTTGTGGAACGTCTGTGCTTACATAGTGTACGCTAGTAAACTTTGGTGTACAGTATGTGTACACAAACACACTCACACACACGCTGACACACTCACACATGTATTTGTGTTTGTATCTGCGATGGTGCATAATATGACCATTAACGGTGTGTGTTTGAAGCCTTGCCAGACATGCCATACCAACAATATGTCTCATAGACAGACACACACACACACACTCTCAAAGAGACTCTTTCTCACGCTGCGGTGCATGGGGTGGTGGTGGGTTGCCAGTTTTGGAGCATGATCAAATCCCTCCCCCCTGTGTGCAGACATGCTCTCAGCTGAGGGAGCTGGTTCATGTGGCGGTCAGAGCTGCCTTATTTCCTTTTAATTGAGTTAAGATGGGCAAATAAGAGCAGGGCAGCACACGGCACTCATTACCCACACAGGCCAGAGTACACACACACGCACACGCACACAAACACGCACACACACACACGCACATGCACAAACACACACACGTACAGTGCACACTCAACAGATGCACACGTACACACAAATACTTTTGTAAAAGTTTAAATCTTTTTTTGTATTATTATATTTATTTCACACACACATATAAATATTTGTGTATATAAATGAATAAGTAAATACATTTGCATTCAGGTAGGCTCACCCATTTTGATTTTTTTGATTTTATTCTGGTAACATAAACATCTGGCCCCATTCCCCGACTGATGCTTCGGTAAGGCTGCATGTCCGCCCGTCACTCACACCACCATGTTTACAGGAGGGTTGATTGAAAAGGCTTTGCATGCTGAGGGAGACCAAGGCCTCGTCACCAAGATTAAAAACACAACTGTTTTTTTTTTTTTTTTTTTTTTTTTTTTTTCTTCTGCAGGTATACCCTAAAGGAAGGCCAGCTCTGCCCATTTGATCATTTCAGTTTGTTTTTGCTCGCCTCCTTTGTTTCTCGCAAAGCATGCATTACCATTCCACCATTTCCCTCCTTCCCTCCCTCCCTCACTCCCTCCCCACCACCTCCCCCTCATTGGTTTGCCTTCAGTGTAAGAGAGAGAAGAGGACAGGCGAGGAGGAGGAGTGGAGTGAAGGAGCACCACAGGCCAAGCACAGGGGGCCCTAGTTGAAAGAAGGACTTCAGTCTCCCCGCCTTTCTCTCGTCCAGGTTAGGACTGCTAGGAGAGACGTGCTCCTGAACTGGAAAAAGGAGTAAAGTTATGCTTACTATGCTAACTCAAACATAGCACAAAGGCTGGACCAGACCAATACTATTTTCTGTACATTTGCGGTTCTCTGCTCCCAATTGTGACCAAAGTCTAAGTGTCATTATAATGTCATTCAAACAACACATTTAGAAGAAGAAAAAAAAGTTGGGTGGACATTTTCTTTTTTGGAACTTCATAATCCGACCAAACACTTTGTGAACCAAAATTAAATCAAAACTCACATTGCCAGTGAAACACAAGCCAACTACATGGAGAAACCAGGCTCCATGTCAACACATGGCCCCAAAATGGCCGCCAGCACGTCATAGCAGTGTCAGGGTTCCCCCCAGGCCACAGCTGTAAGCTGAGAGAGAGAAAGCGAGAGGGAGACAGTTGAAGTGGCCCCAGCTGTCTCTTATTGTGTAGTCCAAGTGTTCAAGTGTTATATGGCAGGCACACACACAGCATTTGCCCCAAGGCACAGAACAAGGCACATATTGTACATATACAGTGTGTCTTATGGCTGGAAAGTATATGTGTCGTAGGGGGTTGGGGTGAGGGTTGGACAATGGGGTGGGTGGGGTGGAGGGGGCAGTGCATACAGAGGGCAGAGCTTTTATGAATATGAACTTGTGTGTTTGTGAGAGTAGTTCTCTTTTTCAAAATAAAAGTCCCCTTCATGACCCCTCCCCTACGTAACCATGAGGATACCTCATCTGCTTGCATCGTTCCTGTCTTACTTGTAGGGTTAAAGGATAGACCTGTCTGAGTGTTTATGCCAGAGGCGATTCATGTTGACACATTCATGATATTTCGGGTCATTTTTTTAGATCCAATGTGTTTTGTGTGGATCTGTGGTATTAGTATAGTAGTCTGATCCATACTGTGTTGTGCTGTTAGCACCTTGACCCTGTATCTGTATTGTTGCATTGTGACAAAAGTACACTAGTATATATGGACATTCATATTGTGAACATCCATGTTGTTGATGTACATTCTAATTCTGAGTATATTGAGAATATTAAATTGAAATGGGCAACATCTGGTAATAGTCACATTTTTGCTCCATTTACACACACACACGGCCACACACTTCTAAAATAGTATGTGCATGCATATTTATATGTGTATATACACAAATACAAACTCAGATTCTCCACTTATGTTGAGGTTGTTGACCAGCAACCAGAATACCAGCTCGTTTGAGCTCAGACCATTACACCTTAACGCTATACTGTACGTGTGTGTACTTGTGTGTGTGTGTGTTCATGGGTGAGAGACAACATCCTCACATCATGTAGGCCCCTGGCGCCGTGTGTGCGACCGTGTGTTTATAATCAGCATCACAACGAGAACCATGAGTGCAGTGTGTGGGGTTTTATTATTTATACATTGGGAAGAAGAGAAGGTGACCTGCTTTGTTTAAACACTTAAATTATCTATGGAGTCACCGGTTCTAAGGTCAATACTTGTGTGTTCTGTACTTTCTCTAGATTCTCTTTCTCTCTCTTTCTCTCTCTCACACACCCAAACAAATACTGTAACATACCGTTAAATACTTATTTCCACTTATTGCCACTTTTTTTTTATTGTTGCTTTCTCATTTAGAGGTACAACATAGTTTTGACAGCCCCTTGCCACCCAGTTTAACTTGGTCCACTTAATTAACTCAAGAAATCAAAAAATATTCAAATTATGGTTGGGAGTGTCCGGGATATTTTGTGCAGATTTTGCAATCAAAGAATTTCACAAATTGACATGCACGTAACAAACAGGACGACAAAGTGAGTGGGAGTGTGTGAACTTAGTTTCCTGGCCCGGACAAGCGAGGAGAAGTCCAGCAACTCACATGAGCAGCATGTGACTCCTGTCCTCTGCTGCCCCATTGGCTGCTGTAGGAATATGCCTGTCTTATCTGTCTACCTCTCCTACACATCTCTCGACCTGTGCCGTTTGACACTACTGTTGAGGATATTATCCCTGATCACGCGAAAGTGCTGTATCTGAGCATGAACATTTCCCGCTTTTGAATGCACCCCATGCCCGCTGAGACCCACAACTATCAACTCCCTGGTTTAGCTTGGAGCAGTTCCTCTCCTTCACATATCCCCCTTGTTCTCTTTGGCTCTCCGGGCCTTCCCAATTTCAGCCATTATCCCTGTACTTTGTAATCAGCTCCAACAATTATAACTCCTAAAGACGCTCTGTGATTGCGTACGTGTGTATTTTGGAGGGCTCCCTTTGGCCAAAGACAATAGCTCAGTCCGAGCAGAACCTGTCTGAGAGCAGACTTACTGTAACTCAGTAGGACCCAGTGCAGAGGCTGCAGCTGCCCTTTGAAGTGCCTGTTTCCCTAAATTACAGTGCTGCCATAATGAAGTATTACCGTGCAATTACCGCGACGGCCAGTAAAACGTAGAGGTTGAGGGGAGTGTGTAGGACACAGACTGGCTCTCTGTAGAGGTTAGGTAGGATGGAACGCGGTGGCAGAAGTGTGTGTGTGCGTGTGCGTGCGTGCGTTATGTGACCAACTGTGTAGCATCTCCATTTGAGCATGGTGCCAGTGTTTTGCTTGATAGAGTGAAGGAAGTGACTGTGGCACGTTGTCAAGTCTGGTTTTTACGTGGGGAGGACCATGCCACCACAGGGGAATGTGAGCGATGGTTTGTGTATTTTATATGTATTTTATTTATTTTTGTGTTTAACAATGCATATGAGTTTCTCATACTGTCTACTGGTAAGCACTTGTGATAGCGTGAGCGACTTGGAGCTCCACGTGTGTGTATGCGTTCACCAGCCAGCTGTAAAAAAAAGGCCAGTCGCCCCTCACTGATGACACACACACACACTCACCGGAACAGGCGTGTTTGGCTGCAGGCTGTGTCGCCCTCACCTGAGGAGCCTCTGGTCTGCTGAATAATCCAGCACCCAGGACCTCATACATACTGCATGGGCACAAACATGGCGTCACACATTGGCGCCCGCCTCCGCACTAACAACGCCCAGATCCATTTTTCATCAACACCAGCCGCTTCGCACATGCAAGGGGACGAAGATTTCAGGACAGAAGGTTGTCTTGGGGTTTAAAACTTTAAACACAGGACTGTGTCGGTTTTGTGGGTTCTTTCTGTTTGCCTTAGCTTTTTGCGTGTCCTTTGAAAGTTGTGCCTCCCAAATGGAACATGCTTAAAGGTGCTTTTCAACACAAGTCCACATAAAGTGACTTCAAGTGTCAAGTCAAACACATGTTTTTTTGTTTGCCGACACATTTTCAAGCCTATATATTTGTAATGCATTTTTGTAATTACATTTCAACGAGGCCTGAAACATAGAAATAAGTATTTATATACACATACACAGTATATATACACATTGTAAAATGTCCAAAAATATAATATATATTTTCAAATTGCTTACTCAACTATGATCATCGAACACCAACATGTCTTTGTGCTAACGGCTAACTGTTGCTCTTCCAGACAGTATTGCAACAAGCCGGCTAGGAGCTAGCGTGCTAACAGTGGTGGGGTCAGCCACCCTTTAGCGAATCGCCCCAGCCCGGGGAGACCTAAATGAGAACCATGCCTCGCTTGGTTCAGGGACGGGAGCCGGGGGTCAGCAGCTGGCGGAGGATATGGCAATCATTTATAAAAATATGCTTTCTCAAGCCCACGAAAACAAAAAAGCCCCCCGAAACCCAACAGCTGGGAAGGGTTGGGAGTCGCCCTGAGGCTGGCAGGCCAGCTCCCCTCCAGATGGGGGAGGTTAGGCTGGGGCTAGGCCCCGCTCCACTTCCACTTCCGATTCCCATTAAGGGTACCCGAAGATTGCGGAGGAAGGAGGGAAGAGGAAGAAAAGCAAAGGAGCATGACTACTCTGTCTCTCCCCCCCCCACACACACACACACACACACTACACACACCCTACCCCACTCTCTTCTCCTTCTCCTACTCCTCATCTCCTTAATCAAATAAAGCAGGAAGCTTCCGAGACGGAAGACTTGTGTTTATTGATATTTACGCCCTCCTCCTCATCCGACCCCCCATTCCCATCTCCACCCCTCCTTATTTATTTTCAAAACACTTTTTCTTTTCTTTCGATACTGAGGAATTTTGTAGCCTTTTTTTGGCATACATGTGTCTGCAGTCACTGGATGTGTCCAGACATTGCCCCATAAATTGAGCCACTGGGAAATTAAGTGAAAACCTTACATCCGTTCTGTGAGTGAATGGCAAACACAGGTCAATTTATTGTAATAAGGGGCCATCATGTGAAATGAAATGACTGTGCGGAACGGGCCTTAAACAAGAATTGATGACCTTCTCTCTCCGCATAGCGTTGATCAAACGCACACATACACACGCACACACACACGTACACGCACACACATACAGTACACACACACACTGTGGCCTGGTGCGAGTATTGCATTACCACTACTTACTTTTAGTCTTTTAAAAAAGTTGAAATTGCGTCTTTAAGGAGCTCACTGAGGCTGTTCAGAAGTGGCCTTAAGTGGAAAAATGGAGGCAAAATATGCCGGGAACTGACAGGCAACCCTAATGCAGATCTTATGCGGGATGGTGCCAGAAGAGAAGCCCATCATACACAGAACAGGGAGATTGACTCAGGGTTGCTGAACCTGGCAACCTGGCCCTAACACAGTTATTCGATCTACTTGAAATGAAAGTCCCCCTCAGCATTTGGTAATAAGGGTTTTTGGAGGGGGAAATCTGGCAACCCATGCTCAAAAGTCGTTACTTGATCCATGTTGAGAGAGCCCTTTAACGGGTGATACGGGCTGTGTGTTGGACATATTAGTGTCAGCCCTCATGCTTGTTATTTGGATGGGACCCCGGCTATGATTCTACAACGTGACCGTATTGAAATAACAAACAGTGTGTGGGAGAGGTATGGAGATTGCGGAGCCAAAACCTCCTTCACTTCCTATACAAGCGGATGAGTGAAGACTAGGGCAGTTTTTAACTTTTAATAGGAATATGAAAGGCCAAGAATAAATACTCCTTGGCTTATCCTAATGTCAAAATCATATGTGTGGCTGTTTTGAAAAGGGAAATGGAATTGATGTTGTGGTCTGGGGTAGGAATGATACTATAACCCACATTTAATAGTGGAGCAATGTAACAATGAGAAAGTTTTTGTTGCCAAATCGGATGTCAATTTTGTTCAAATGTCGACATCATATTATTCTTTTATGAAGTGTTTTATTTAAGGTGGATGAAATGGCATGTTGTTCATGTTATGTTAGGGATGTTACTATTGACGTTTATAGGTTAAGGATGTTATAAAAAGCAGTGCATGAGAGCTGATCTTTGAATGACAATGGAGCACTTCTTTCACAAGCTGGTGCTGCTGTTGCCTGTCTTGTTGTTTTCAATGGTCCTTTGTGAGCGGTCATCGAGAACATACAGCTAGATTTCCCCTTCCAGCCAACACTGTGTGTCTGTCTATGACATCACACCCGGTCTGTGCTAGCATTGTTTGTCTTGTACGTGTGTGTGTGTGTGTGTGTGTGTGTGTGTGTGCATCCATGGTGCCTGTGTCTCCTGATAGCACCCAGCGGTAATCTAACGCTACCTGCAGCCATGACCCACCAGCCCCTCTGGGCCTGCTGCTCAATGCTCACTGCTCCCAAAAGGTTAAAGGTCACAAGCCCCGTGACCTGGTGAGGTCAGTGTCCTGGGGCTCTGTTTTTCTCCCGGAACGATTCCGACTGCCCCTCCTACAGACATTACAAGCCCATTAGGGGAGGAAATTGAAAACACGGTCCCTGCACACACACACACGCACTCACACACATGCACACCCTGGGACACCATTTGTAGGTCCTAATTGTGAAGTAATTAAGATGGACCTGAGGGGGGTGAGGGGTGAAGGGTGAGGCTGGGGCAGGAGAGGAGAGGAGGTGCGTGTCTCCCCCACCACCCAGCCCAGGACTCTCACGGGGCTGGAGTGTGTGTTTGTGTTAGGTGGGGCTCTGACATTTCATTTGTCTTTGACTCCTTGTGAGACACATTGAAAAAGGTCACAAGGTGTATTAAAATAATGACAACCTTCACACTGAATCATATATACATTTGTAATACATCATTTTTGTAAATATTCATCGTCTTACCAAACAAGCGTTTCATTTACCAGTCTCCAGCTGCTACAGGCATCCTAAGCTAACTATGGGCAATCAACAATCCTGCCCCCAACACCGGAGCGCTCCACAGAAACATACGTGGCAATTTGTCCATCACTTCGTATTAGGTCTAACCAGGCTTTCTAAACCCAGGCCAAGCTACACACACATACACACACCACGCATGTAACATTACCTTTCAGGTTCCAGGAAGTCTCTCCTTAAGCCTAGCAGTCTCTCCCCAATCCCCTTACGTATTTACATGTGTAACTAAAAGACAAGGTCTCACCTTTAATGAAAGAAAACAGCCCTGGCCTTGCCAGTTCATTAGCCCCAGCCTTATTGAGTTAGAAAACAATGGCGGACCTGCACCTTTTCATACACCCTGATCTGACAGTGAATCGGCTGTTCACTTACCCACCATGAGGCCCGTGGCCTTTTAATGTTCTTTTTTCTGCGTAGTCCTGATTATTTGACAGGGCCCTGGGTATACAGTCTTCAGTCGTATCTTGAGAACTTACTCATGAACTTACTTGTGAACTGCCAACAACGATCTCCCCGGGACAACGCCCCATCAACGTACCTGTTTTCAACTCCCTCTTATTGACACGTTGTCTAGCTATACAAACTCATGTTTACAAACTCATGTTAAATACCTAATTTTGACAAAACTCCTGTCAGAATGTTTTGATGTGGCCAAGTGAGTGAAAACTAATACTTTCTTGTATTGAAGTCCTGTACTCAAGTGAAAAAAAAGTTCAATGGAGTCAAAAGGTCCAGATGTAGATTCATGGAAGGAGGATGGCAAGTGATTTTTGTTGAAAGTTTCCCATGGGAACTTGATTGGTGGGGGAGGGTAATGGAGGTTATTGGAGGGGCTGGGTGCTGATATTGGTCAAAAGTTGAGTTTCCTAATTACCAGGAAATAACTAGGGAGCTCCTCTGTAATTGTTTGAAGTGACATGATTAAATAATTGTTTAAAGCATTTAGCATAAAACCGGCTAGCAAGAAATGTAATTACTTTGCACACACAAACATTCTCTTTGCTTTTGTGTAAGTGAATAGAGTTAGTGTGTGCAGTGAGCCAAAGTTGTTTAATTGATTTTTTACAACAATTTATCTCACTAAGTTTTTGATAACAGTAGAAAAACAGGATTTGTTCTTGTGGATTATGTGAGATGGAGAGGACTGTGTGTGTTTTGTGTTAGTATTCAGAACTCACTGACTCACTGTAAACAGACACCTATCAGCAGCTGGGCACTTGGTTACAAGAACTACTGACCCCACCACACACACACACAGTCCATCAGGCACGCTAATCTACTGTACAAGACCACACATACGCAAACACCCATAAACATAGATCTGCATGACTACACACAGACACACACACACTCTCTCTCCTTCTGTCATTTTATCTCTGTCCTCTCCAGTTCTCCCCACGAG